>NC_137035.1:10881046-10883546 GCF_032717465.1 Coenobita brevimanus | reverse complement strand
TTCAATTTATCAGATATAGTGTTGCTCAGGCGGACAGATTGAGTCCTATTTTCTAGGTAACTTTTGAACCAGAAGCAGTCAATATTAAGCTTAGCACATTTACTTAAAAGAATGTCGTGACTAATACTATCGAAAGCTTTGGAGAGGTCACACAAGGTTAACAGTGTAACTTGCTTAGAGTCCATGTTATTATATACTTTATCTGTTATGACAGTAAGAGCGGTCTCGGTGGATAATCTAGGACGAAATCTATCTATCTATCTATCTATCGCCAGACGCCTCAATCCCGTTTGGGGTGGCCACAAACAAATCGCCTCCAAGTCGCCCTGTCCCCCGCCATTTCACTACCCTGCTCCCAACTCACACCCCCCTCTCTCATATACCTCTCCACCCCATCCCTCCATCTCATCCTCGGTCTCCCCCTCCCTCTTCCACCCTCCACCTCGCTCACATACACTCTCTTCGTCAGTCTTTCACCCTCCATCCTCTCCACATGGCCAAACCACCTCAGTGTGTTCCTCACAACGCTTCCTATCACATCCACATCAACACCACAACGCTCCTTTATATCCTCATTCGTCAGCCTGTCTCTCCACGTGACTCCACAAGCTCCTCTTAAATAACTCATTTCCACTGCTCTCACTCTTGACTTGTGTCCTTCCAACAACGTCCAAGCTTCACTTCCGTACGTTAGAGTTGGTATCACAATACTGTCATGTAGTAACTTTTTTACTTCCATGCTCACTTTCCTGTTTCTTATCACTGCTTTCAAGGAACCAGCAACCTTTCTTCCCTGCTGTACCCTTTCAAGCACTTCACCCTCCAAACCTCCATCCTTACTCATCACACTACCCAAATACTTAAACGTACTCACATTTTCCAATTCCTCACCATCCAACCTCGCTATACATTCACTGACTTCACCTCTCTCAAAGACCATCACTTTACTCTTCCCTACATTCACCTTTAGGTTCCGTTTCTTACACACTCTCTCAAACTCATCCACCAAGCCTTGCAGCTCCCCTTCATCTTCACTCAACAACACAGTATCATCTGCAAACAACAGTACAGGGAGTTTCCAAACACTATCCTCTCTCACCAGGGCCACTCCAACATCCACTACCCTACCTTGTACCTCTTTTATTACCCCATCCATGTACAGATTGAACAACCATGGAGACATGACACATCCCTATTTCAAACCAACTTTCAAAGAGAAAAATTCACTTAGTTCACCATCCACACGCACTGCAGCCTTAGCACCATCATACATACTCTTCACAGCATTCAACAACTTCCCATCTACTCCATATATTCTTAACACTTTCCACAATCCTTGTCTATCCACCCTGTCATATGCTTTTTCCAAATCCATGAAAGCCTCATACAACTTCTTTCCCTTCTCTAGAAACTTTTCCACTAAAGATCTAAGAATGAATATCTGATCTACACAACCTCTTCCCTTCCTAAAGCCTCCCTGTTCTTCTCCAACTAATTTCTCTGTTCTTTCTCTAACTCTGTCTATAAGTATCCTACCATACACTTTTCCTATTATACTAAGAAGACAAATGCCCCTATGATTACCACACACTTCTTTTTCCCCTTTTCCTTTGTACAAGGGAATAATTATACCTGACTTCCAATCCTCCGGGACTCTACCTTCCTCCCAGGCCAATCTGCACATCTTCCACATCCATTCTACTACTATCTCTCCCCCATGCTTCAGCATCTCACCACACACTCCATCAATTCCTGGGGCTTTCCCCGATTTAACTTTCTTCATTGCTTCCACAACCTCTATCCTACTGATTTCTACCTGTCTTCTCACCTCCCTCCTTCTCCCAGCCATTCCCCAGCCACTTATACTCGCATTACTTCCATCCTCTACGTTCAACAATTCCTTGAAGTGTTCTCTCCATCTGCTCACTTTTTCTCCCTTCTCCACTAATAATCTACCATGTTTATCTTTCACTCCCCTGCTAACTTCACTTCCACCCTGTCTTACTCTTTTCACTTCTCTCCAGAACATTTTCTTACAGTCCCTCCACTTTACACTCAAATTCCTTCCAAATTCCTGATCCACTCTCTTCTTACTCTCTCTTACTAATCTTTTCACCTCTCTCTTCCTTTCCACATATAACTCTCTCTTCTGCCTCTCAACTTCTTCCAATACCCATGTTGGGTATTAGACAGTGATTTGTTAGATTCCAAGAAGTGTATGAGCTGATTGGTAACAACCTTTTCGAGTATTTTAGAGACAATGGGCAATAGTGAGATTGGTCTGTAATTGCTTACATCATTTACATCACCACTTTTATAGAGAGGAAGTACCAATGCATGTTTCCAGGCTGTAGGAAAAATGCCCGTTGCGACAGAAGTATTGATAATACAGGTTAAGTAAAAAGCTATAACACAGAGTGCGTCCTTAACAAATCTCAGTGAAATGCCATCCGAGCCCACAGAACGAGTCTCATTTAAGCCTTTTATCGTAAGAATAATA
>NC_137035.1:10866046-10873546 GCF_032717465.1 Coenobita brevimanus | reverse complement strand
CACCACGTCGGACAAGCAGGTATGGGCCTAGTATTTTGTTTGGGGAGTTAGGAAGTGCCGTGGAGGGAGTGGGGAGTGAAAGGGAAAGTACAGAGAGGATTAGGGAAAGTGAGAGTGACGTGAGTGAGTCATTGCTCTCCCCTAGGTAGTGTGAGGCGGTGTAGTGTATCACGTGGAGAGAGTGCAGTCTTGGTGCCGATTCCAGTATCACGTGGGGTTGTGATGGAGGGGGAATGTGAGGGAGGGGGAACCACTCCCAAGCACGTCTTATGCTCTCCAATATCCCCTAACACGTGGTCCGAGGCTAGGGTGCGTGAGAAAGCACGTGTGGTGTTGTGGATGGAGGGAGGGAGAACAGGTGCAGTAAGGAGGAACCACTCCCTCAGTGCACATCTGCTCCCCAAGTATTCCACTACTTCATCCCCACAGCCCCCTAATGTTCCTCAAGGCCCGTAAGGGGTAGGGTAAGGGTAAGTGGAAAGGAAAGGAAAGGGTAAAGGCAGAGGGGAAGAGGAGTGACAGGTGAGGAAGCCCCTCCACACTTCCCTTCTCTCCCCACCTCCCCACCAGGATCTCCTCCCCAACCAGACGAAGGCAAGGTGATGGGGATAGGATGGGGACGCGCTAGGGATTTGTGGGATGGAATTGGGAGGATGGGGAGTGATTTTTTCTCCCCTCATTCACCCCTTCACTGAGCAGGGGCACGCTTCTGGCTGCACTGCTCCTGGAATTCACCGTAATTCCAATACCAGGTTGGATTTTTCCACCTGTTTTTTAGTGAGGCAAGTATTTGTGGAGCAGGATTGTATGCACCAAAACCAACCTTTTTGCAAACACCCAGCGCCTTGAGAGTGAAAGATTGGGAACAAGGAGTAGGCATTCTATCATATATGATTACCTCAATTCCCCTTTCAGAAATGTTCCTATTTTTTGCCCTGGTCAGCTTTTGATGGGTATTATACGAAAGAACAGAATTCCTGCTTACTGGACAAGGGACCCTGTTATGTTTACCCCAATATTTGGGCAAGTGCGATGAGCCGTAATCGTGGTTGTCAAATGAAATTCTAAGTCGCCTTCATTTCTATGGGATGCTCATAATCCTGCAAATGCGAACGATTAACTGATAAAATGAGGCGAATTAGGTTGGTCGTGTTGATCACCTGAGGCAAACCTTTCAGTTCATCCATTCTATCCCTATAGAAACCTCGTCATTGCAGGACGAGAGTCTCGTAGTTGTGGAGAGGCAATATTTCATTTAGGCAGTATATACCTCAACAATAAAGGTACCGTTTTGGGTTCAAGATCTTTGTTCCTGTGCGACTGTAGGAGTGGAAGTACGTGCAAGATACTATAGTCTTGTACACGGTGCACAGACAGACATAATAGAAAATCGAAGTATTGGGACTATCGTGGAGCAGTGGTAAAAGACGATGATGAGAAGACTACCTTTCTATCGATGGTCACGTCCTCTACCTGGACAACTGGTACACTCAGCCCTCTTCTCGCTCGATTATCTTCACATAACGCATGAAACGGGAGTCTTGTGTTGGAGAAACCATGAAGGTGAAACGCAGCGTCACCTTAATGGCCAAGGAAGGGCGGAAACTTGCAAGGAACGAGGTTTGTCTTCTTCAGCTATGACTAACATCCTTGCAACTGTGTGGAACCACAATAGAGAAGTAAGCCTTCTTGTCAACGGTTCACCGCCCCTTGATGCAATCCGTACTGATTCCGTAGATTACCGTAGCTTGAGAAACAGGCGTCACATTTGGAAACTCCTGGAGTGTGTCATGGACTATAACATAAACATGAGCCTCATGGACCAGTCGAGACTCCATGATATCGACGGTAGAGTGTATTGCCAGGACCACGATGAAGTGGTATAAGAAACTGTTCTTTCACTTGCTAGAGCATCACTGCTCTGAATTGCCACCACCTTCACGCCATGATGTAAACAGGAGTTCAGGAAACCTTTGAAGGGTTTGTGAGGGAGCTCATCAAGGAGGAGGATGTTTGCTATCGTTATGGCTGTAGGAAAGGCCCCAGCATCGCACTCCTGCACTGCCCCTATTGCCCAAACTCCCCTGAGAATATCCGGCCAGGCCATTTCCACTCCTATCCCTCCCCAGGCATGAAACAGACCTAGGCCCCAACGCAGGTGTCACGTGTGTAGCAATTCCTCGGGTGAGACTCACGACACAGAGGAAGGCTGACACTTTCTCGCTATGAGTGCATTAAGTTGTGACGTGGGTCTCTGTATTCACCCATGTTTCAATGCAGCGAATATCAGCACGTTGATGCAATCTCTGATATGGTGTGAATGTGACAGGACGCTGAAAAACTATGAAGTAAATGCGACAAACAGACGCTCAGTGAAAATTATCAGTCATGTTGATCTCCAAATATTAGTATAAAGTGCATACGGGTATACAAGAGCGCATAAGTGCAAAATTGTATGTAAGTGTATAAAATATGCTGTAAGTGGAAACATACATAGCGAGGGTTTTATGATGCGATATTCTGTCGCTCAGTAGCAATAAATACGGCCCGTAATTATGATAATTATATGAGTATTATTGGAAATGCTTACGGGTATAATATAAGTTCAAAATTATTGTAAGTGCTGTAAAATATATTCCTAAGCTCAAATATCTCATAAGCGCGATGTGTATAAGAGATGCGATATCCTGACGCTCAGTTGAATGAATAAGGCCCGTAATAATGAAAATAGAAGTCAACAAGTGGGAAAGTGTGTAATATATGAAGAATTAGTATATAAGTGTTTGAGTATTATGTTGGTCGAAACATTCATTGCGAAGGGTATTTTCATGCGAAATTCTGACGCTCACTTGAATAAATAATGTCAGTAAGCATGTACAGTGCAGTATAGGGGTGTAAACGTGTGTAATGTAAGTGGGAAAGTATAATTGGAGTGAATAAATAATGTAGAAGCTGAAACACGAGTGTTTGAGATTGTGGATGCTACGTGAATATGTGCTAGCATATCGCTAAATGCCCTCGTAATGAATGTAAATAATTGAAAACATTTCTACAGTGGTGGAGGAAAGGTTCTATGTAAAGGGAAAAATAATAGGAAAGTGATAAAACAATTGGGTATGTTGAAATACGAGTCATAACGAGTGCGCTTACTAAGCTGATGTGCGCTAAACTTATGCTGCATGTCATCATAATGAATGAAAACATCTGAAAACACTTACAAACAGTAGAAATTGGTAAAATGTCATTGAAACAGAAGTATACAAGTAGAAAAAATGATATGTTGACTGATACTAGAAACTTAGCATATAGCATGTTACGACTCGGACCTAGCCCACTATGCTCACGCGATGGTACAATGCTTATTTTTCATATATATGTGTCTGAAATCCATTATATTGTTACTGTTATTGTTTATTAGTTCAAATTCAAATCATATAGAGGTGTTGTGTGTTGTTTCTCCCAGTATTCCTTACCATAGAAAACGTGAGCGCCTGAAACGTCAATAAAAGAATACGATACCTGGCGCGGGGGACCTCACCTGTTCTGACCACTTATAGACCACGGTAAGCCCTTTCTTGGTGATTTTCCTTTGTTTCTCAACCTAAGCGGAAGTTTGAGCCAAAAAAAACTTTTTCCAAAAAGGCTCGGGACTGGGGGATGTCGGAGGTGCGGAAAACCTCGGGACGTGATGGGTTAATGTAGTAACTCTGGCTCTTATCCCACATCCTGGCAGTTGGCCCATATGGTCACGATATTTAAGAAAGGTAACAGATCATTACCCAAGAATTACCGTGGTATAATTATAATAAATTGTTTGGCAAAGCTGTATGACATGGTGCTACCAACTCGGTTAATTATGTGGTTTGTTCCATATCGGGAGTGAGAGTCAGTAGGGCCGGGGCAGTCAGCATTGAACATGTTGTGGTAGCACTTAGACTTGTTAACTGATTTGGCCCACAGGAGAGAAAGCATAAGTTATTTGTTTGCTTTGTTGATTTTTCAATGGCATCTGACCGGACCGGGTCCCTCGCATCAAATTGTTTAGCGTGATCTGTTAAATGTGAGTTGGGGTGCGGGTCACGAGAAGTTAGCGGCGCTGGTGGCGATATACGGGGTTACTTTTGAGCATTATTGGGACAGCCATTGTAACATCCAGGATCGGCATCAGATAGGGGTCCCCAACATCTTGTTTATTGTTTATCATTTTTGTAAACAGCATGATTAAGTTGATAAAGTCCCAAGTGTGGGCCAATAGATGGTTTTTTACAGTGGCTTCACTCTCTTTGTCCTTATGGATGATACTGTTCCTTCTCTCGACAACGCGACGTGGATGGAATGATAAATAAGCTTACGAGTATTTCTGAATCATTTTCTGTGTAAAAAATAGATAATGGCATGAAGTCGTGTAGATAATATTAAGACCAAAGTTCTTTTGCAATCCATGCGTCAGTGGGCGATCGGGAGACCATTCTGCGTTGGTGAGATGGTTGTGCAGTGGGTGTGACAGGTATGTGTGTATCTGGGCAGCCTGTTCACAAGCGACGGGACCCAGTCGTCCGCCATTACCGCCCAGTACAAGAAGCTGGAAAAATGTGCCACATTCTGAAATTTGTCATTTTTTGAAAAGAATATATTAGTGACATGTCACCATTTTATGTTAAAAAGTAAAATGGTTTGGAGCAGGCCTTAATGTCAAATCCATCCTATATGGCACAGGCTGGTGAGTCTGGATCAATGAGAACTTGAGGCCAATGGAAGAATTGTATAACTGGGGTATTAAATAGCTGCTGGGAGCTCGTATGACGGCGTGCACGGAAGTTTGTTACGTGGAACTCGAATTGCCCGCCCCATACTGAAATCTTTAGTACTAGCAAGGCAGAGGAAGCTTTACCAGCGACTGTTGGGGGAGGCGCGGTATGCCCGATGACCCGTAGGTGGTGCGTATGCCGTCAGGCTGACCATGAGGTTAACGCAATTCAACAGAGTAAACACATCAAGAGTTTAATTAATAATTCTGTTGATGATGTTAAAGTCGGCGATGAATCTTTAAAGCAATCAATTTCTAACTCTACATCTTCTAGAAGGCTAATTTATAATGCAAGCTGAACCCTACCTTAACAGTTCACGAGATTTACTTAAATAACGTCGTGGTAAAACTAGTAGAGGTACAGAGAATGGCATTTAGTCAGCTGCGGGTAATCAGTCGCCATCTGGCGATTGAAACGGGCAGTTGGAATCGGCGTGGACAAGGGACGTTTCCCCGGTATGAAGCAGACGGTCTGTCCATATGGTGCTGTGCAAACAGAGTTGCATGTACTGGAGGTGTGTCCACTGACTCAACACATACGTACAAGATATAACTTTACTTCCTGGAGTCAAATCATTGGTGACGATGCTCAGTTTCCTATTGTATAGACAGTGTATAAGATCCCTCTCTGCCTTGCCAGGTGTGTGTACTATATCAAGCTATCATAACCGATGTTATTTAAAGTGTATTTAATTCATTTTAGCGTAAATTCTTATTCTAACCATGATATATCATTGGGATTTTTTTTTTCGTAAAAAAGCTTGATTGGTCAAATTGTAGTTAAGTTACTTGTCTGAAGTGTAATGATTTCCCAACTTCTTCATTACACACATAGACACTGATCAACCCTTTCATCACTTCTGCTTGCCTTGTAACTATAATTGTTTGCTAATATCTGATGAATGTTTATCATGTTAAGGTTTATTGTTAAGCTTGAAACCCTGTATGTGTAACTGATATTGTGGCTCCACAAATACCTACTTCTACTTCTACTTACTGTGTGTGTGTGTGTGTGTGTGTGTGTGTGTGTGTGTGTGTGTGTGTGTGAACAAAATAACAATTTTGACAAGACTCGGTGGAAGGGCTAAAGGTCAAGTAAGAAGGAAGATATTCAGTTTTTTGAACAATCAGTCAAAGGTCGAGGTCATAAGGTAAGGTCAGAGTTCGATTTGTGTGTGAACAAAGTCACTGTAACAGTTTTGATATATGAATCAAACTTGGTTGGGAGTTAAGGATTTCCCAGGAGGATGACTTACTGTTAATGAGAAAAATAGATCATAGGTCAAGGTTAAATGAGAGTCATGGTAACAGTTATCATGCGATGTAAACTAAGCTTTGTGGTTGTGTTCAGGTTAAAACTTGAATAAAGAGTCTCTGCTTATGAAAGAATCATTCAAAGATTAATACCACAGGGAAATTCAACTCAGACAGAGCTAATCTCCTTTAATCCAGTGTCATTGGAAGAGTTATGGGTCGGGCAAGAAAGAAATAATTTGATTTTGGAAATTTTTTATAGGAATGTCAAGATCAAAAGGCAGTGTCAAATATTCGGTCGTTATACCAGTTGGTGGCTTTTGCTTTTGCACTCCCTGAGTGTTTCTTCTTGTTAATTGTCTCCTAGTCTGGGCAGAGATTTGGCAGATTGTTTATTAAGGCCTAGTAATCGTCTCGGTGGCTGCACAATTTCACATGTTCACCACATCGGAGGAAATGCCCATCATCCATAATGAATATAAGCTAGACCAGCTCTCTTCCAGGACTGGTGTAATGATATTAGCAAGGGTAGGTCTTCTGGAAGGTGAGAATAGTATGTTTTAATGAAATCCAAATTCACCAGATTTTCCTTTTTCCCAACCTGGGGTCAAACTCGCTTTCGTGAAGACTAACGATCACTTCTCTTATCACTTGACTACCACCTTCCCCGATGAGCTTAATACGAATATTCGTAAAACAATGTGTGCATGTGTGAATAAACCAGATATGGAAGTCTTTTCTAATTTTTCTTTTCCTCTCTCTCGTTCTTTCTCTTCATTTTTTCCATATCCCCTTCCTCCCTCACCGAATCTACTTCTCTGTCATGCTGTTCCTCTTTTTTTTTTTTTTTTCTTCTTTCTAATCTCCTTTTCAGTCCTCCCACCTTATCATATTTTGTTCTCCCCCAATCACGACTTCACTCCCTCCTCCTTTTTTTTATGTATCTGCTCTTCCTTTCTTCCTTCTCTTTCTCCTCCTCCTCCTCTTCCAACAACCACTGCTTGAGGAGCGGCTTTGCTTTAAATTTTCTCACTCATCACCGTCTCCCTGCTCACGCTCCATTCTCACCCTCTTTCCTCTTCCTCGTTTTCAGTCTCCCCCATTTTTATCAACCTCCATCTCCATAGCTCCTTCTCTATCCTACCCCATCTTCTACATGTTCCCCTATCTTTACACCTCTTTCCCATCTCTCTCTCTCTCTCTCTCTCTCTCTCTCTCTCTCTCTCTCTCTCTCTCTCTTCGTTCTCCTCAACCTTCGTCCTTTCCCCTCTCCCAGTCTCCTCCATCTCCTCATCTTCTACATGTTCCCCTACCTTTATACCTCTTTCCAACCTCCCTTTTTATTTCTCTTTCCTCTTTCTCCTCCTCCTTCATCCTTTCCCCTCTCTCAGTCTCCTTCTCACTTTCTCCCACTCACCTAGAACTCTTCAGATTTTTGT
>NC_137035.1:10667623-10865946 GCF_032717465.1 Coenobita brevimanus | reverse complement strand
CAATTGTTGACTATATACAGGGGTTTTATCCGCCCCTGTGTGGAGTACAACTCTCATGTGTGGGGAGGCTCCCCACATACAGCTCTTCTCAATAGGGTGGAGTCAAAGGCTTTTCGTCTCATTAACTCTCTTCCTCCTACTGGCTCCCTTGAACCTCTGTCTTTTCGCTGCACTGTTGCATTTTTATCTCTTTTCTATTGCTACTTTAATGGTCACTGCTCCTCTGAACTGTCTGCATGCATTCCTCCACCTCCACGACGGGCGCGTAGCACCCGTCTAGCAGCAAACTCTCATCCCTTTTCCGTCCAACTCTCTAAAGCAAGAGTTAATCGTTACTCCCAGTCCTTTATTTATGCAACAGGTCGACTCTTGAACTGTCTAGCTCTGTCTGTATTTCCTCCTGTCTATGATCTCCAGTCTTTCAAACGCTGTGTGTCCAGGCATCTCGAAATGAATGGATCTTGAATTGGCTCTCTCTTGTATTTTGTTTTTCTTTTGGAAGGAACTCTTATTGTGAGCTCATGGCCTTTGGTTCCTTGTTCCTCACATAAAAAAAAAAAACAGTGGTGTTTCTCAGGGCTCTGTCTCATCACCAACTCTCTTCGTTTCATTCATCAATGATCTTCTAAGCTGTACATCTAATCCTGTCCATTTGTATGCTGATGATTCCACTCTTCACCTTTCCATTCGGTTTCTGCAACGTCCATCTCAGCAGTTACTTCAACAAACAAAGGATGAGGCTATGGCACACCTAATGTCTGACTTGGCTCGTATTTCTGACTGGGGCAATGTTGTTTTTAATCCATCAAAGACTCAGTTTTTACACCTATCAACCTGTCAAAATCTTCCACAGGAGTACCAACTAAAGTTTAATAATATTCAGTATAATCCTGCATCATCCTTGAACATGCCTGGGGTTTCATTCATACGGGACTTGTCTTGGAATGATCATAATATTGCATCTCCTGTAAAATCTGCTTCCAAGAGATTGGGTGTGCTAAGCTGACTCCGTGCCTTCTTTACTCCTGCATGTTTTTGTACTTTATGCACGGGTTTTATTCGCCCATGTTTAGAGTACGATTCTCATGTGTGAGGAGGCTCCCCACATACAGCTCTTCTCGTTAGGGTGGAGTCAAAGGCTATTCATCTCATCATCTCTCCTCTTCTTACTGGCTCCCTTCAGTCTCTGTCTCTTTGCTGCATTGTCGCATCTTTATCTCTATTCTATCGCTACTTCAATGGTCACTGCTTCTCTGAACTGCCTGCTTGCATCCCTCCACCTCAACGACGGGCGCATAGCACCGGTCTAGCAACAAACTCTCATCCCTTTCCTGTCCAATTCTCTAATGCAAGAGTTAACCGTTATTCTCAGTCCTTCATTTATGCAACAGGTCAGCTCTGGAACTGTCTCCCTCTGTCTGTATTTCCTACTTCCTATGATCTTCAGTCTTTCAAATGCAGTGTTTCCAGGGATCTCAAAATGAATGGATCTTGAATTTGGCTCTCTTTTGTATTGTTTTTTTTTTTTTCTTGGAAGGAACGTTTTGTGGGCTCAGCCTTTGGTTCCTTCTTCGTCGCATAAAAAAAAAAAAACTATATGACCATAGGACGGAGGGTTGCAAAGCCAGATTCATTTTCAGAATTGAAAGAGAAAAGCTATGCCTGATAAAATTAAGCAGCACCAAAGCAGCATTTCAGTTTTTTTTTTTTTTTTTTTTTATGTTAGGAAGAAGGAACTAAAGGACACGAACCCGGAATAGCTGTTCCCTCCATAAAAACAGAATACAAGAGAGAGCCAAATTCAAGATCCGATCATTTCTAGGTAGAACTAACGAACAGATTTCAGGTTCTACGTTATGCTTATGTGACGCTGCTGAGTTAAATGCCAGACTAATAAAAGTGCCAAGAAAATCAGCGGAGCTAGTTTGGAAAACTTAGTATAAGCAGAGCAATTAAGTATTAATGACCCATGAGCTCATGAAATGAAGAATGAAGGTGTAAGTAACACCAAAAACTGATGAAAGAGAAAGACCGTAAATAAATAAGCTTATCAACAAGAGACAGAGAACAGAAAAAAGAGAAACATGGATCAGCCCAAAGAAACCACCAAGAAAGGGAAAAGTCTGAGACAGGTCCGAAGTAAAATGGCACTAGGAGAGCAACGAATTATATTACTGAAAGACAAGAACAGTGTAGTCATTAAATGCAGAGATAGGATCGTGAAGAGAATTAAGGAATTTTACGTGGAACTGTATTCGTCAAAGACAATAGTACCAATAGCTAGGTTTTCCGTTGACACAAGTGATATACCTAAGATAACAACTGACGATGTAAACATTTCTCTTAAAAGTATGGAAAAAGGAAATGCCCCAGAAGAAGACGGAAGAGTAGCAGATTTACTGTAGGATGAATGAATAGAGATACAACACTGGCTCGCCCACTTATTTACTCAGCGTATAAAGAAGAAAATTCCCAAAACATGGGGGAATGCAATAGCTAATTTGCTTCACAATAAACACGACTGAAGAGACCAATTAGCTTATCGGCAGTTATTTACAAATGTTTCACCTAAGTCCTTACGAACAGAGCAACAACAAACCTGGAGAAAAAAACAACCTCGTGAACAGGCAGGATTCCGAAGCAGGTAGTCCACTGCTGATCATCTACACATGGATTAACTGAGAAAACTATAGAATAATAATAATAAACCACTGTCCGTAGGTTTTATTGATTATGGAAAGTCTTTCGACTCAGTGGAGCACATAGCAAAGATAAATTCCTTGCGGGAACAAGGAATAAATGAGAACATTGTGAAACTGCTCGAAAACACATATGAAGAGGGAACTGATACAGTTGAATTACATATAGACTTGGAAAAAGTTAAGAATGAACAAGGCGTGCGTCAGGGAGATTCAGTTTCACCAAAATTAACAATATGCCTAGAAAGTATTTTCAGAAAACTAGAACGGGAGAACAATTGAATAAACATAGAGTGAGAAAACATAAACCATTTAAGATTTGCAGAATACATTCTCCTAATCTTAGAAACAGCAGAGACACTGCAAGAAATGTTATATGACCTGAATAGTGAAAATCTCAATGCAGGGCTGAAGATAAACTGGAATAAAACTAATAATTACCCGAAATACACCACAGAGCGTCATGTGAATAAGGGAAGAAACTCTTGAAGAACTCGAGGAGTTCAGTTGTTTGGGGCAAATACTAAAACTAATGAAAGACTATGATAGCGAAATAAGAAGACCCATCAAAATTGGGTGGAAAGCTTTCTGTAAATGTAGAGACATGTGAAAAGAAGCTAGCCAGTATCTATGAAACGAAAAAAAGAAAAAAAAGAGAAGAATGTACAATCTTAGCTATGTCATATGCTTGAGAGACCTGAAAACTGCCAAAACTGATGGAGAATCAACTAATACGTTCTCCACGAGCAATGAAATGGTCAATGTTGGGACTATCTTTAAGAGACAGGAAAAAGTTCAGCTTTGGTGAGACAGCACTCTAAAGTAAGGGACATTATAGAAGTTAAAAGGAACACAAATGGACATGGCTATGTCTTGTAGCAAGAATAAGCGAAAACCGATGAAGCAAGAGGCAGATTGACTGTACTCCAGGCGATGTCAGAAAAGAGGTGGAGAAATGAGATTGAGAAGTTTGCAAGCAGAACTGGGACGAGATTGCCTCATTCATGGAAATCGTGGAAAAGGATGGACAAGCTCTTTGTTCAGCAGTCGACACACACACAATCTATATATACAGTATATATCATTTCATCAGCCGTTTGAGTGTCCACTGCAGGACCGGCCTATCCCTACCGAAGTGGGGACGATACAGCCAATGCATCTCTACCAAGTGGCTTAGGCTGTCTGGCAGAGATTGTATGTAGGGTGAGAAATGCTTGTAAGTGTAACTGTTGTGTTGGAGTGGCTTTGGATGTGTTTGTAGTCTGTGAACCAAGTAATCGGCCCGCGCAAGCCAACTGCGTGCAAGCATACTTTATAGTACCGATATGTGACACTGGTTCAACCACAGCATCCCTTATGACCACCAATGCAGTACGTGGCTAGAAGAACGCTCTCAAAGTTCATTACCCTGGCGGGCGCGAACCCTCGTTCTTCAATGTACGAAAACGCACACTTTACCACTGTACCACAGAGGCTCCATAGACAGTATATATATATATAATATATATATATATATATCTATATATATATATATATATATATATATATATATATATATATATATATATATATATATATATATAATGTGTGTGTGTGTGTGTGTGTGTGTGTGTGTGTGTGTGTGTGTGTGTCTGTGCTCCCTACGTGTCAACAAGTGGGTTGGTGGAGGGTTACTGCCTCTGCCCTTAAAACAAATAACTCAAAGTCAAATGGCCACCTCTTACGGGATTATGGCGACTGGCAACAGAAAGATAGATCATCAACATCATCATCATCCATTACAAGTCAACTGCTGAACAAAGGCCTCCCCCAACGTTGTCCACGAATTCCTTGACTGAGCTAGTCTTTGCCAAGTTTTCTCTGCACAGCCTTCTCTGCCATCTCTTCACCTCCTGTCTGACCTTTTTTTGCTACGTTTACAATCTCTTAGCGTCCAATCAGTCAGTCTCTTCCTTCATCGGTTATCCTTTATTCTTGCTAAATGGCCTGTGCACCTTCATTTCTGTTCCTTTATACTTTCTATAATATCTTTGACTTTAGTCTGCTCTCTCACCCAAGTTGGTCTTTTCCTGTCTCTTGAAGATATTTCCAACACTGAACTTTCCATTGCTCTCTGAGACCGGATTAATTTATTTTCCATCGATATTGTCAGTTTCCAGGGCTCACAACCATACGTCATAGCTATACATTCGTTATATACCGTACTTTTCGTTTCATACAAACTGGCAAGCTACTTTTCATAATGTCTCTCTTCTTACCGAAGGTTTTCCATCCAATTGTAATGCGTCCTTTTCTTTCGTTATCACGATCTTTCTTTAATTTTAGTCATTGCCCCAAGTAATTATAGTCCTTGACTTCTTCAAGAATTTCTTAGCTTATCTGACGACGCTCTTTGGTGTTTGCGGATTAAACGTTAGTTTTATTCCTGTTCATCTTTAATCCTACTTTGAGACTTCCTCGTTCAAATAATTTAACATTTTTTTTTTTAAGTGTCTCTTGTTTCTGGCATTATTACAATGTCATCTTTAAATCTTAATGGTTTAGCTTTCCTCCACCTAAGTTCACTCCTTTGTTTTTCCAGTCTAGCTCTCTGAAAATACTTTCTAGGCATGCTGTAAATAATTTTGGTGAAACTGTATCTCCTTGACGCACGCCTTTCTCAGTCTTAATTTTTTCCGAGTCCTTACGTAATTTAACTGTAGCAGTTCCTTATTTATATATGTTTTTGAGCAGTTTTTACAATGTTCTCATTCACTCCTTGTTCTCACAATGAATTCATAATTGCTATGTGCTCCACTGAGTCGAAAGCCTTTTCGTAATCAACAAAACCTAAGCACAGTGGGTTATTATATTCTGTAGTTTTCTCAATTAGCTGATTCATTGTGAGTAGATGATCAGTGGTCGAGTACCCGCTTCGGAATCCTGCCTGTTCACGGGGATGGTTTTCCCCCAAAGTTGTTATTCTGTTCGTAAGGCCCTTAGGGAAAAGTCTGTATATGACTGATAACATGCTGCCAATGGGTTGATAGTTACGAAGATCTTTTGAGTCACCTTTTTTGTAGAGTAAAATAACTACTGCATTACACCATTTTCTGGGATTTTGCTTCATTTTTATGCATTGAGTAAATAAGTGAGCAAGCCTGCTTCGTACTTCTAATCCTGCATCCAACAGTAAATCTGCTACTATTTCATCTTCTCCCGGAGCCTTCCCTCTTGTCATATTTTTAAGAGAAACATTTACCCCCCCTGGGGGTAGGGGTTTTTTTCAAGAATATTTCCCCATTATCCCTGCTTGTCGTAAAAGGCGACTAAAATGGTTGGCGGAAGGTTAGTGCCCCTCCCCGGAAAACAACTAACTAAAAAAACAAACAATAAGCCTCGGACAAGGACTGACCAAACGATGACGACCCAGGACCGGACAAAGGACATGGTAATCGGAACGTGGAATGTAAAGGGAGCGAATGATGAGGTGAAAGAGAGAGAGATTGTCCAGGTGCTTGAGGGTGCGAAAGTGGATGTATGTGGAATAACTGAAACAAAATGGTGAGGAGAAAGTGTGAGAGAATGGGAGTATGGATGAGGTATATGTGCAGGAGTAGGTGAGAATGAGAGGGCAAAGGAAGGAGTATGTATAGTTGTGAGTAAAAGATGGAAGAAGAGCATAAGACAGTATGGATCAGTTGGGTCAAGGATTGTGTGGGTAAAGTTGAAAGTTGGAATACAAATGTGGGCGATTGTGTGTGTGTATGCGCCAACGCAAGATCGTGCTAGAAGAGTGATAGAAGAGTTCTGGACAAATGTAGAAGTGTGCATGGAAAAGTTTGGAAGGAATGAGAGAGTGTTTTTGATTGGTGATATGAATGGTAAAGTTGGGAATGTGAAGGTGGATGGAATAGTTGGTGAGTGGGGTGTACCTGCTGAGATAGATGAGAATGGGAGTGCGGTAGTGGACATTTGTGCTGGGAGGGGGTTGGTGACAGCCAATACCCTCTTCAGGAATAAAATGATCCACAGGTATACATGGCGAGTGATGAGAAGGGTGGGTGGTGAACTGAATGAAAGGAAGGCAATGATTGATTATGTGTGTGTGGATGAAAGGACGCGAAGATGTGTAATGGATGCAAGAGTTTATAGAGGTTGGGGGAGTGGACTCTCTGACCACTACTTGGTGGTGGCCAGAATTAGAATTCAAGTAAGATGGAGGAATAGAAGAAGGGAAAGACGAGAGGAAGGAGTAGTTGCAAGGAGAGTGGAAAGGTTACAAGAGGATGAGAAAAAGGCAGAGTATAAGAGAGAAGTGGAGAAACGATTGGGCAAATATGAATTGGAGCAGATGGGAGACGTGGAAGGTGTGCGTAGGATATTTACAGAAGAAATATGTGCAGCATGTGATGTGGTGTGTGGAAGGAAAAGAAGGGGGTGCAAGGAACAGAGTGGTGGACTGAAGAGGTGAGACAGGCTGTGGCACAAAAGAAGAAAGCATACAATGAATGGATGAGAAATAGGGGCGTGGAAGAAGTTGAGAGGAGGAAGAGAGAGTTATATGTAGAAAAAAAGAGAGAGGTGAAAAGATTAGTAAGAGAGAGTAAGAAGAGAGTGGATGAGGAATTTGGAAAGAATTTGAGTGTAAAGTGGAGGGACTGTAAGAAAATTTTCTGGAAAGAGATGAAAAGAGCAAGACAGGGTGGAAGTGAAGTTAGCAGGGGAGTGAACGATAAAAATGGTAGATTACTAGTGGAGAAGGGAGAAAAAGTGAGCAGATGGAGAGAACACTTTAAGGAATTGTTGAACATAGAGGATGGAAGTAATGCGAGTATAAGTGGCTGGGGAATGGCTGGGAGAAGGAGGGGGGTAAGAAGACAGGAAGAAATCAGTAGGATAGAAGTTGTGGAAGCAATGAAGAAAGTTAAATCAGGGAAAGCCCCAGGACTTGATGAAGTATTTGGTGAAATGCTGAAGCATGGGGGAGAGATAGTAGTAGAATGGATGTGGAAGATGTGCAGATTGGCCTGGGAGGAAGGTAGAGTCCCGGAGAATTGGAAGTCAGGTATAATTATTCCCTTGTACAAAGGAAAAGGGGAAGAAGAAGTGTGTGGTAATCATAGGGGCATTTGTCTTCTTAGTATAATAGGAAAAGTGTATGGTAGGATACTTATTGACAGAATTAGAGAAAGAACAGAGAAATTAGTTGGGGAAGAACAGGGAGGCTTTAGGAAGGGAAGAGGTTGTGTAGATCAGATATTCATTCATAGATCTTTAGTGGAAAAGTTTCTAGAGAAGGGAAGCTGTGAAGAGTATGTACGATGGTGCGAAGGCTGCAGTGCGTGTGGATGGTGAACTAAGTGAATTTTTCTCTTTGAAAATTGGGTTGAAACAGGGATGTGTCATGTCTCCATGGTTGTTCAATCTGTACCTGGATGGGGTAATAAAACAGTTACAAGGTAGGGTAGCGGATGTTGGAGTGGCCCTGGTGAGAGAGGATAGTGTTTGGAAACTCCCTGTACTGTTGTTTGCAGATGATACTGTGCTGTTGAGTGAAGACGAAGGGGAGCTGCAAGGCTTGGTGGATGAGTTTGGGAGAGGGTGTAAGAAACGGAAGCTAAAGGTGAATGTAGGGAAGAGTAAAGTGATGCTCTTTGAGAGAGGTGAAGTCAGTAAATGTACAGCGAGGTTGGACGGTGAGGAATTGGAAAATGTGAGTACGTTTAAGTACTTGGGTAGTGTGATGATTAAGGATGGAGGTTTGGAGGGTGAAGTGCTTGAAAGGGTACAGCAGGGAAGAAGGGTTGCTGGTTCTTTGAAAGCAGTGATAAGAAATAGGGAAGTGAGCATGGAAGTGAAAAAGTTACTGCATGACGGTATTGTGATACCAACTCTAACGTATGGAAGTGAAGCTTGGACGTTGTTGGAAGGACACAAGTCAAGAGTGAGAGCAGTGGAAATGAGTTATTTAAGAGAAGCCTGTGGAGTCACATGGAGAGACAGACTGACGAATGAGGATATAAAGGAGCGTTGTAGTGTGGATGTGGATGTGATAGGAAGCGTTATGAGGAACACACTGAGGTGGTTTGGCCATGTGAAGAGGATGGAGGGTGAAAGACTGACGAAGAGAGTGCACAGTATGTGAGTGAGGTGGAGGGGGGAAGAGGGAGGGGGAGGCCGAGGATGAGATGGATGGATGGGGTGGAAAGGTATATGTGAGAGGGGGTGTGTGAGTTGGGAGCAGGGCAGTGAAATGGCGGGGGACAGGGCGACGTGGAGGCGATTTGTTTGTGGCCACCCCAAATGGGATTGAGGCGTCTGGCAATAGATAGATAGATAGATTTACTTCGTCTGATTTTACCTCAGTTATTTCATTTGTGTCAACTGAAAAGATATCTATTTGTACTACTGTCTTTGATGCATTCAGTTCTTTTTAAATTCTTCAACTCTCCTCACCATCTTATCTCTGCATTTAATGACTTCACCGTTTTTGTCTCTCAGTGATGTAATTTGTTGCTTTGCTAGTGCCATATAACTTCGGACGTGTTTCAGGCTTTTTTCCTTTTTTGATGGTTTCTTTGATCTGATCCATGTTCCTCTTCCTTTTATATTCTCTTTGTCGCTTGTTGATAAGCTTATTTATTTCTGATCGTTTTATTTCATATTTCTTGCAGGGGCAGGATCCCACTGCTACCTGGCTCGTCCCCGGGTTACGGACAGGGGAAGGCCTTGTAGATATACGAGGTACTGTCTTAGGCGGCGAGGGCCACGGGACCCCCTCTTGATATATAGGGCTCCACCGTATATAATGAATAAGGTGGCACAAAAATTATGTCTCACCAAAAACTATGTGGCAGGGAGGTGAGACTATTTGCCACAATCCTCCCAACCAAACGTGAGTTCTATTGGAAATGATTTGACGGGCGTTCCACCTACTGTAGATCATCGTCCAGTAAGGGTTCAACCACACTGCCTCCTGTGCTTACGGGCAATGTGCCACGGAAAGTGAGTTGGCACTGTGTTGGCAAAATAGAAACTGCGATATTAAACAAACTAAAATCCATGAAGATCTATGCATAGAATGTAAGAACCCTCGCACAAGATTACAGACTTGATAACTCAATGACTGACCTGGAAAATATTAGTTGGGATATTGTAGGTTTGAGTGAGACCCACAGAAAAGAAGAAAAAGTAATTCAGCTCGAAGACAACAACCACCTATTGTACTACAGAGGAATGGACAATAAAAGAGTTAGTGGAGTGGGATTTCTAATAAACAGAAATCTTGCAGACAACATTGTTAAATTCAGCAGTGTATCTGACGAAGCAGCATTGGCTGTAATTAGACTGTGCAAAAAAAATACTTTGAAAGTAATATAAGTATATGCACCAACTTCTCAAAGCTCGGGTGAAGAAATAGAAACATTCTATGACGACATCTCCCAGATTATGGAGAAAAAAAAAAAAAAAAAAAAAAAAAAAAAAAAGGCTACACATACTATTCTCATGGAAGACTTCATTGCTAAAGTTGGGAAATCAAAGCATGGAGAAACATATATGGGAGAATTTAGAGTGGGAGAAAGGAATGAAAGTGGATAAATGGTAGTAAACTTTGCAGAAATGTATAACATAAGAATAATGAACACATTCTTTCAAAAAAGAACGGGGAGAAAGTTGACCTGGAGAAGCCCAAATGAAGAAACAAAGATTGAAGTTCGACTCCATTATAGCAGATAAGAATAACACAATCACAAATGGCACAGTTATCTACAAAGAAAATATAGGAAGTAAGCATGGAATAGTGGATTGCACAGCCAGATTTCAGAAGTGAAAGAAAGATGATTACAGATTAAAAGATATGTCATATAAAAGTAAACGATACCAAAGCAGCCATTAACAGATATCAGGCTATAAGTAATGCTGAATGTCACACTGATGAGCTGAATAACAGGCTAACAAAAGTGCTAAAAGAATCAGCGGAGGTAGTATGAATACCAAATACTACCAAAGCCAAGAAGAATCAACAAAAGACACTCAAGCTAATGAAAAAAAGAAAGGAATATATATATAAATATATATATATATATATATATATATATATATATATATATATATATATATATATATATATATATATATATATATATATATATATCTTCTGCAAGAAAGAAGGAACCAAAGGCCGGAGCCCGCAAACCGTTCCGTCCTAGAAAAATAAAAAAACAATACAAACGAGAGTCAAAATCAAGATCCGGTCATATCAAGATGCCTGGACACACTGCATAGGAAGTAGGAAATACGGACAGAGGGAGACAGTTCCAGAGCTGACCTGTTGCATAAATGAAGGACTGGGAGTAACGGTTAACTCTTGCATTAGAGAGTTGGACAGAAAAGGGATGAGAGTTTGTTGCTAGACGGGTGCAACGCACCCGTTGTAGATATGGTGGGATGCAAGCAGACAGTTCAGAGGAGCAGTGACCATGGAAGTAACGATAGAAAAGAGATTAAGATGCAATAGTGCGGCAAAGAGACAGAAGTTGAAGGGAGCCAGTAAGGGGAGGAAAGCTGATGAGACGAAAAGCCTTTGACTCCATCCTACTGAGAAGAGCTGTATGTTGGGAGCCTCCCCACACATGAGAGTTGTACTCCAAACAGGGGCGAATAAAACCCGTGTATAAAGTCAACAACTGTGCAGGGGTAAATAAGGTACGGAGTCAGCTTAGCACACCCAATCTCTTGGAAGCAGATTTTACAAGAGATGTAATATGATCTTTCCAAGACAAGTCCCAAGTGAATGAAACCCCAAGCATGTTCAAGGATGATGAAGGATTAAACTGAATATTATTAAACATTAGTAGGTACTCCTGTGGAAATTTGTGTTAGGTTGCTAGGTGTAAAAACTGAGTTTTGATGCATTAAAAACAACAAGATTATTTTTACCCCAGTCAGAGATACGAGCCAAGTCAGACATTAGGTGTGCCATAGCCACATCTCTTGTTTGTTGAAGTGACTGCTGAGGTGGACGTTTCGGAAACCGAATGGAAAGGTGAAGAGTGGAATCATCAGCGTACAAGTGGATAGGGTTAGATGTACAGCTTAGAAGGTCACTGATGAATAAAACGAAGAGAGTTGGTGATAGGACAGAGCCCTGAGGAACACCACTGTTGATAGATCTAGGAGAAGAACGATGGCCGTATACAACAGTGGCTATAGAACGACCAGAAATGAAGCTATAGATGAAGGCACAGATAGAAACCGTAAGAGGGTAGTTTGGAAATCAAAGATTTATGCCAGACTCGATCGAAAGCCTTTGAGATGTCAAGTGTAATGGCAATGATTTCGCCAAAGTCCCGATAGAAGGATGACCAGGAACCTGAAAGGTAGGTGAGAAGATCGACAGTGGAGCGTCCCTGACGGAACCCATACTGACGATCAGAAAGAAGGTTATGATAGGATAGATGCTTTAAAATGTTTCTGTTAAGAATTGACTCGACAACTTTTGAGACGCAGGATGTTAAAGTAATTGGACGATAGTTAGAGGGTTGGGAATGGTCAACTTCTTTGGGCCTGGATGAATGAGAGCAAACTTTCAGCAAGAAGGAAATGTACAAGTTGACAGACAAAGGCGAAAGAGTTTACCTAGGCAGGGTGTAAGCACTGAAGCACAGATCTTGACGACAACAAGAGACACTCCATCAGGCCCATATGCCTTGTTAGTATGGAGGCCAGTGATGGCAGAAAATACATCAGCTGAAGAAATTTTAATGTCAGCCATGCGGAAGTCTGAGGGGGGAAGTGGTGGAGGAACAGCACTCGAATCGTCTAAGGTGGAATTGTAGGAGAAAGTCTGAGCAGAGATCTGCTTTATCAGTAGAAGAAATAGGAACAGAGCCCTCAGAATAGAAAAGAGGAGGGAGGGATGATGAGGTAAAATTGTTAGACAGGTTTTTGGCAAGGTGCCAGAAGGAGTGGGAAGAATTCTAGTTGGAGGGTTGAGAGCATTTTGTATGGATGAAATTATTTTTTATCTGAGTGAAGAACAGACTAGCACGATTCCAGGCAGAAACATAAACAAGATGTGATTCAGGGGTGGATTGGCTCCGGTACTTTTTATAAGCCCTCTCCTTGTTGCAGACAGCATTAGAACAAGCACGATTAAACCAAGGCTTTCTTGCATTAGTCAGACGATATGAGAAAGGAATGTATGCTTCCATGCCCGAAAGAATAACCTCCTTAATGGGCAAGGCATACTCAGATGGCTCCCGGCCATGGAAGCAATAATCATTCCATGGAAAATCAAAGAAGTACTGCCTGAGGGCCTCCCATTCTGCAGCTCCAAAGTGCCACTGACGACGTTTCTTCGGAGGGTCTGCAGGCCGTACCGGAGCGATAGGAGAGATTAAGGTAATAAGGTTGTGATCAGAGGAGCCCAACAGAGAGGAAAGATTAACAGTGTAAGCAGAAGGATTAGTTGTAAGGAAGAGGTCAAGAATGTTGGAGCTCTCTCCAAGGCAGTCAGGGATACGGGTAAGGTAAAGTAAAAGCTGCTCTAGGTCATTAACGGTGGAAAAGATGTATGGGGTAGGGGGGTTTCAACAATACTCCCCCAGTATCCCGGCTTGTCGTATGAGGTGACTAAAAGGGTTGGTGGTGGGTTAGTGCCCCACCCCGTAAAAAGAACTAACTAAAAAAGCGAACAAAGCGCCTCGGACCCGGACGGACCATACGTTGACGACTAAGGAACGGACGAAGGACATTCTTAGGGTGGGAACATGGAATGTGAGAGGAGTGAATGATGAAGTAAAAGAGAGATTGTTCAGGTGCTTGAGGATGCAAAAGTGGATATATGTGGATTGACTGAAACTAAATGGAAGGTGAAAGGGTGAGAGAATGGGAATATGGTGTAGGTATATGTGAAAATGAAAATGAGAGGGCAAGAGAGGGAGTATGTCTGATGATAAGCAAGAAGTGGAAGGAGAATATAAGAGAGTATGGAACAGTGGGTGCAAGAATTGTATGGGTGAGGATGAAAGTAGGTATACAAGCGTGGGCGATTGTATGTGTGTATGCCCCGACAGAGGATCGAGTGGCAAGAGTGAAAGACGAGTTTTGGGCGAGTGTAGAAGCGTGTATGGACAAGTTTGAGAGGAGCGAGAGAGTGCTGTTGATTGGAGACATGAATGGCAAAGTTGGGAATGTACAAGTGGATGGAGTGATTGGTCAGTGGGGTGTGCCAGCTGACGTAGATGGGAATGGAAGTGCTTTGGTGGACATCTGTGCTTGTAAGGGGTTGGCAATAGCCAACACCTACTTTCGGCATAAGATGATCCACCGGTATACATGGAGAGTAATGAGGAGGATGGATGGTGAACTTGTTGAACGAAAGGCAATGATAGATTACGTGTGTGTGGATGAGCGAATGAGAAGACAAGTGTTGGATGCTAGAGTGTGGAGAGGGTGGGGGAATGGAGTCTCGGACCATCACTTAGTGATGGCCAAGGTAGAGCTGCAAAGAAAGTGGTTGAGGAGACGAAGGGGAAGACAGGAGGAAGCAACTCCTGTGAGAAGAGTGGAGAAATTGCAAGATAGTGAGAAAATGACAGAGTATAAGAGCATAGTGGAAGAAAGACTGGGAAGGTATGAGCTAGAGCAGATGGAAGGGGTGGAAGACGTATGTAAGATATTCACGGAAGAGGTAGGCGCAGCGTGTGAGGCGGTTTGTGGAGTGGGGAGGAGATGCAAGGGCGTGCAAGGGACAGCATGGTGGAATGATGAGGTGAACGAGCTGTGAAACAAAAGAAGAAGGCATATAGTGAATGGTTAGCGAGTAGAGGTAGGGGAGAAGATGAGAGAGAGAGAAGAGAGAGGTATATGTGAGCAGGAGAAGGGAGGTTAAGAGACTGGTGAAGGAGAGTAAAAAGAAAGTGGATGAAGAGTTTGGGAGGAATCTGAGTGTGAAATGGAGGGAGAGTAAGAAATTATTTTGGAAGGAGGTAAAGAAAGTAAGGCAGTGTGAAAGGGGAAATAGTAGGGGAGTGAAAGATAGGAATAATAGATTGTTGGTGGAGAAGAGAGAGAAACTGAGGAGATGGAAGGAGCACTTTGAGGATTTGTTGAATGTGGAGAGTGAGAGCAGTGCGAGTATAAGTGGTTGGGGAATGGCTGGGAGATGAAGAGATGAGAGGAGGAAGGAAGAGATCAGTAGGGCGGAAGTAGTGGAAGCAATGAAGAATATTAAGTTGGGAAAGGCCCCAGGAATTGATGGAGTGTGTGGTGAAATGCTTAGGTATGGGGGTGAGATTGTTGTGGAGTGGATATGGAAGTTGTGTAGATTGGCTTGGAAAGAGGGAAGGGTTCCAAAGGACTGGAAATCAGGTATAATTGTTCCTTTATACAAAGGAAAAGGAGAGAGAGAAGTATGTGGTAACCATAAGGGTATTTGCCTACTTAGTGTGACTGGTAAAATATATGGTAGAATACTCATTGATAGGGTTAGGCATATGACAGAGGAGCTAGTTGGAGAAGAACAAGGGGGATTTAGGAAGGGAAAAGGGTGTGTAGATCAGATATTTGTTCTAAGATGTTTAGTGGAGAAGAATCTAGAGAAGGGAAGGAAAGTGTATGCTGCCTTCATGGACTTGGAGAAAGCTTATGACAGAATAGATAGGCAAGGTATGTGGAAGGTATTAAGAATATATGGAGTGGAGGGGAAATTGTTGAGTGCTGTGAAGAGTATGTACGAGGGAGCTAGGGTTACGGTGCGAGTGGATGGTGAGCTGAGTGAGTTCTTTTATCTCAATGTGCGGCTGAAACAGGGTTGTGTGATGTCTCCATAGCTGTTTAATATATACATGGATGGGGTTCTAAAGGAGGTGCAGGGTAGGGCAGTGGATGTGGGGGTGGCTCTAATGAATGAGGATGAGATTTGGAAGCTTCCGGTGTTGCTGTTTGCTGATGATACAGTACTTTTGAGTGAAGATGAATGGGAGTTGCAAGGTTTGGTGAATGAATTTGGGACAGTGTGTAGGAGGAGGAATCTGAAAGTTAATGTAAACAAAAGTAAAGTTATGGTGTTTGAGAGGAAAGAAGTCACAGAGTGTGCAGTGAGGTTGAATGGTGAGGATATGGAGAATGTGAGTGCATTCAAGTACTTGGGTAGTGTGATGAGTAAGGATGGAACTTTGGGGGATGAAGTGTGTGAAAGGGTACAGCAGGGAAGAAAGGTCGTTGGTACACTGAAAGCAGTGATGAGAAATAGGGAGGTTAGTATGGAAGTTAAGAAGTCACTGCATGATGGTATTGTGATCCCTACCCTGACGTATGGAAACGAGGCATGGACCTTGCAAGAGGGGAACAAGTCAAGAGTGAGAGCAGTGGAAATGAGTTACTTGAGACGAGCATGTGGAGTGACGTGGAGGGACAGGTTGACGAATGAAGAAGTGAAGGAACGATGTGGGGTGGATGTGGATGTGGTTGAGAAGATTAGGAGAAATACACTGAGGTGGTTTGGACATGTGAAGAGAATGGAGAATGAAAGACTGACTAAGAGGGTGTATGTAGATGAGGTGGAGGGAAAGAGAGGGAGAGGTAGACCGAGGATGAGGTGGAGGGATGGAGTTGAGAGGTATATGAGGGCGGTGGGGGTGAGTTGGGGGGAGCGTAGTCAAATGGTAGGTGACAGAGCAACTTGGAGGCTTATTGTCTGCAGCCACCCTTTGCGGGATTAGGGCGTCGGGCTATATATATATAAATATATATATATATATATATATATATATATATATATATATATATATATATATATATATATATATATATATATATATATATATATATATATATAATATATATATATATATATATATATATATATATATATATATATATATATATATATATATATATATATATATATATATATATATATATATATATATATATATATATATATATATATATATATACCACGTTGAGTACAGTGGGGCACCAACTTTCGCTACAGCAGGATTCGCGGAATCCACTTTCGCGGCATCCACCAAATATTCCCTAACTTCCACTTTCGCTTGAAAAAAATCGATTTTCGCGCACAAATATTGGGTTTGGGACAATATTTTGAACTTTGAATTTCCTGCACCGCCCGCCCGCAACCCACCGCCATCTTGAATGACGTCATGTCAACACTCTGTCCACCCATTCCCGCCATTGTGTATGAGCGTGCTAGCTCCATTGTGTTGGATTCTCACGGTTCAATGGCCTCTACTATACCTGGTAGTGTGGGGAAAGGGCCTGGTGGTGTGGGGGGAGAGCCTGGTGGTGTGGGGGGAGGGCCGGGAGGCAGTGGTGGTGATAAAAAGTGGCCGGGACATTCAAAGTCGGGAGGAAAGGCCAAGGCTAAAAGAGAGTATCGTGTTGGAGTGAAGAAACGGCAGTATAATAATGAAATGAAAAGGAAGATAGTTGAGTTTTTATTGTTTGTTTCTCACAGTGCAATGTACAATAGTGATTTGATGTACTGTATTGCAAGTGAAAATGAAAATCTGATGTTACTTTAGGATAACCGGGAACCAATTAGGCTTTTTGCCATAAAGACAATACCCCATCTTTTGCTAATTCCACTTTCACGCATTATTTTTGGACCCAATTAGGCGCGAAAATTGGTGCCCCACTGTACACCGCTTCCCGTCTGATCGGCGAAGTTAAGCAACGTTGGGTCTGGTTAGTACTTGGATGGGTGACCGCCTGGGAACACCAGATGCTGTTGGCATCCCTACGTGTCAAGTGGGGTTGGTGGAGGATTAGTGCCCCTCCCTGTAAAACAATTAACTCTAAGCCCTTGGTCACCCCGTCTGGGATATATGGCGTCTGGCAATGAATGAATGAATGAATATATATATATACTGTATATATATATATATATATATATATATATATATATATATTGTTACGGAACAGAGAGAGATAATGAAAACTTCAAGAGAGAATACTAAATATCACTACTGTCCCGCGAAGTTCCAGGTTCAAAACAAAAGAGTTAGGTAAAATTACAAGGTAAAGTTTAATCCTCAAACTAACAACTAAACATTCAGGACTCATAAGGATAATGTAATGGCAAAAAACAAGTTAAATTGTTAACTGCAATAGCCTCTATTAACACGAAATTAGCAAGAGTAAATTTATCTAAGTCAGCCCTGATAAAATGAGAAAACCGGATAATGCTCAGTTAATGCAAGATATATTATTACAGATACAAAATATTACAGTATTAACAATGGCTGACATCAAAAACTCCACATGAATCACAAAAACCTTACCAAGGCCTACGAATTAACACCTTATGCTATACAGTACAAGAAAAAAAATGTAACAACACTCATACTCAAATTACACAGCAGCTAGATGGTTGGAGACTTCCTGAGCACCCACAAAAATAATTACAACTGTACAGGGGAGGACAGAGATGTGAACAAAATGAAGACTAGATCTAAGTGGCAATTAATGCAGAGACTGAGCTCATTATATAGGGGCCGGCAGAGCTTGATACAACTTGTAAGAAGGACGCGCAAATGAAGCCATAGGGGACAAAGAGTTGACACACCTGTTCTGAACAACAGAAAGAACGACTTACTCTACTATAAGGGGAGAAGGGGGGAGTGAGGTAGAACACGGAAGCTTGGTCACTATGGAAGCCACGAGGCGAATCGTGATCAAACATGCAGCAACTGTACGTTAGAATTATACAAAGGATGATGAAATCATAGGCTATATAACACCTCCCAACAAAAAAAAAAAAAAAAGAAATTTACAAAGGAAATTTCTTATTACGCTAAAACAATCTGTCTAAAGTCTAGATAAGCAATCTGCAATAATATTTTCTTTCCCCTTGACATGTTGCATGTCTAATGAATACTCCTGAAGAAGTAGACTCCATCTTGTCAATCTCTGATTTTTATCTTTAAACTTACTAAGGAATTTCAGTGGGTTATGATTGTTATAAATGACTATGGGGTCAAAACCAGAACACAAATAAAATGAAAAATGCTGTAAACCCAAAATCAAGGCCAAAAGCTCTTTCTCAATAGTTGAGTAGTTCTTTTGAGGTGGAATGAACTTCTTACTGTAATAAGATACAGGGTGTTCAATACCCTGATCATCCTCTTGCAGCAAAACAGCCCCAGCTCCTGTATCACTTGCGTCAACAGCCATCTTAAAAGGCTTAGCAAAATTTGGAGTAGCGAGCACTGGCTGACTTAATAGAATAGCTTTAAGTTTGCTGAAAGAGGATTCACAGTTATCGGTCCAGACAAATTTAACTCCCTTTTTCAGTAGGTCTGTAAGTGGTGATACAAGAATTGAAAAGTTAAGAACAAATCTCCTGTAATAACCTACCATATCCAAAAATCTTTGTAGCTTTTTCCTACTTTTAGGCCTAGGAAGATCACTTGTAACCTGAACCTTAGCTGCTGGTGGTGCAACGTGTCCATCACCAATCACGTACCCAAGGTACTGAACTTTAGCTTGACCAAACTCAAACTTTGATAAATTAGCTACAAGATTAGCCTGAACCAAAAGCTCAAGAAATTTACTGACATGGCATAGGTGATCTTTCCAGCTGTCACTGAAGATTAATACATCATCAATATAAACAACACACCCTGCCAAACCCTCTGTTACAACATTCATGGGCTTCTGAAATGTGGCTGGTGCATTCTTCATACCATATGGCATTACAGAACATGCAAAAGTCTTTCCTAGTGTTACAAAACATGAGATCTCCCTAGCACGTTCATTCATAGGTACTTGCCAGTATCCCTTTAACAAATCAAACTTACTTATGTACCTAGCCTTTCCGATCTTGTCTATGCAATCTTTCACACAAGGGAGAGGGTAAGTGTCTGTTTTGGTTATCTGATTAACACGTCTGTAGTCGATGCAAAGCCGCTGTGACCCCCCTGGCTTAGGGACCAGAGTCACAGTAGAACTCCACTCGCTCTGACAGGGCTCAATCATCTTGTGGTCCAACAGGTAGCCAAGCTCCTTCTGAATGAGAGGAACTTTCACTGGGTTCACACGGTAAGGAGGCAGTTTAATTGGCTTTGCGTCTCCAACATCGACATCATGCATCAACACAGTGGTTCTTCCTGGAGTGGCACGGAACACTTGCGGGTACTCCTGCAGTAATGCTGAAAACTCCTGCCTTTCCTCGGGAGCTAGATGAGAAAACTCAGTCTGGAGATCATTCATGATATCAGGATTCTTCCCCAAACTATCACTCAGGCTCATGCTGCATGGGAGAACTTCACTTGCAGACTCGGGTGGAACAGCTACAGTGCAGACTGGGTTATTTTCTTCCCGCCTGTGATATAACTTTAGCATGTTCATGTGACAAAGTTGCTTGTTCTTTCTACGATCTGGTGTGGCGATGACATAGTTGACATCACTGAGTTTCTTCTCCACGAAATAAGGACCACTAAACTTGGCTTGAAGAGGTTGCCCATGCACCGGTAGCAGAATCAAAACCTGATCTCCTGGCTGAAAGTGGCGTAACCTGGACTTCTTATCATACCAAGTCTTCATCTTCTCCTGAGCAGCTCCTAAATTCTCTCTCGCCAGCTGTAGGGCAGTGGACAGCCGTTCTTTGAACTTCATCACATACTCCAGCAGGTTGACGTCATCTTCCTCCGACAGGCAGCATTCCTTAAGTAGCTTAAGGGATCCTCTAACTTCATGGCCAAACAGTAGTTCAAAGGGTGAGAAGCCCAGTGATTCATTTGGAGATTCTCTTGCGGCAAATACAACGAATGGAAGACCTTTATCCCAGTCTTTCTGATGTTCCAAACTGTATTTCTTGAGCATCGATTTGAGTGTTTGATGATATCTCTCCAACGCTCCTTGGGTCTGGGGATGGTAAGCTGAAGACGTGATCTGGGTGATGCCCAACTCTTTCAGAGACTGCTTGAAAACATTTGACATGAAATTACTTCCCCGGTCTGACTGTACCTCCTTGGGTAGACCAAACTTGGTGAAGAATCCTAGCATTTCCTTAACCACGTTCTTTGCTGAGATATTTCTAAGTGGAATGGATTCAGGATAACGAGTAGCCATATCAATCAGGGTCAACACATAAGAAAATCCTGAAGAAGTCTTAGGAAGAGGGCCCACAATATCCACCAACACACGGGTGAATGGCGCCTCAAAAGTAGGAATGGGAACTAGAGGTGCAACCTTTTCGGTCTGATTACACTTCCCCACAACTTGACAGGTGTGACAAGACTTACAATACCAGGAAACATCTCTGAAGATACCTGGCCAGTAGAAGTGTTTCAAAATGCGTGCCACAGTCTTCCTCACTCCAAGGTATCCTGCCAAACTGGAATCATGAGCCACTCTAATGATATCCTGCCTACAAACACGAAGGATGACAACTTGATGTACAACCTCCCATTCACAGTCGGCTGATGCTGTTGGGGGTCTCCACTTCCTCATAAGTACTCCTAACTTTATATAATAACAAGTAGAAGCACCAGCTGACTCTTCCTCATTGCAAGCAGAGTTAGCTAGACCTTTCAACTCAGGGTCAGCAACCTGCAACTCAACCAACTCTTGATGAGACAAATTATCAGCACTACGGGGTACTGCCTCATCTGGTGAGTGGTCCAAATTAGCAAGAAAAGTGTCAGCTAGGATAACATCATCATCATTATCCTCTAAGTCACCAGTAACTTTAGACTTAGCCCTAGTGACAGCACATGCAGAGAACACGTCAGGGATATCACAATCCTGGGTCGCAGTCACTGGTTCACTAGACAACTGAGGAGCTGGACACACTTGACTTCCACCAATATCATTTCCAAGTAAGAAAGTTACACCTGACATTGGGAGTGTCTCAACCAACCCAACCATAACGGAACCATTAACAAAATCAGACTCTAAATTCACTCTGCACAGAGGGACAGAGAAGTAATTATTCCCTACACCTTGTAAGATTACAGTTTCATCAGAGGAATTAACATTAGAGCCTAGAACACTGGTCAGCATACGGGATTGGCAAGCACCTGTATCATGATATATTTTAACTGATTTCCTGTCATTACTGTCCAGAAGACTGACAAAACCATCAGACAGGAAATTAGCACATGAACTCTTGAGAGTGTCACCCACGTTACTGCTCAAAAGAGGAGCTTCATCATGAGAATTTAATTTACCCCTCAAAGCAGGTTCAGTTAACTCGGTTAAAGAATTCCGGGAACTCTCAAGGGTGGACAGCAGACCAATTGAATGAATATTAAAGACTCCTTTTTGTTCACATCACGCTGTCTCCTGAAACATTTCTCCTTAGTATGACCAAGCTTACTACAATAAGTATATTTACTTTTCTGAAATCTAGAGGTGGAGCTGGTATTTACTTCCTGAGAAACATCATCTTTATTCTCTTTCCTGTTACCTGTACTCTGAGTAGAGGCAACGTACATACTCTCAGCTTTCCTTTTTTCTTTAGAATATCTCTTGTTAGTGACAACATACTCAGCAGCTAAAACTGCAGCATCAGACAAATTATCTATTCTTTTCTCATCAAGATATAGGCTTACATCTTTATTAATACACCTTTTGAAGTCCTCCAGCAAAATCATCTGCTTAAATTTACCAAAATCAGAATCCACATTCTTAGAATTTAACCACTGCTCTAACAGACCTTCTTTGATTTTTGCATTCTCAACATGGGATTGCTTATCTTGCTTATAAGTTGTCCTAAATTTTACTCTATAGGTTTCAGGAACAAGCTCATAGGCCTTAAGAATCAAGCTCTTAACTACATCATAATTATCAGATTGATCCTGAGGCAAAGATGCATAAGTTACTTGAGCTTTACCGGTGAGAACAGTTTGAAGGAGTACTGGCCAATACTTTTTGGGCCAATTAAAACCTGTAGCTACCCTCTCAAACAACTGAAAATACTTTGTTAAATCAGATTCATTAAAAGGAGGGACAAGTTTAACATTTTTAGCCACATCAAAATCATCAGAGCTAGATGATCCAGTTCCACCTTGTTTCATGCGATACTCATGGTCTGCCTGAATCCTAGCAAGTTCAACTTGTGCCTGAAACTCAGCCTTCTTAGCACGAGCCTGAAACTCAGCCTCCTTAGCATTTGCCTGAAACTCAGCCTCCTTAGCATTTGCCTGAAACTCAGCCTCCTTAGCACGAGCCTCCTGCAGGGCTAGCTATAACTTAGCTATTTCAATCTGCGTTTGCTCATCTGGAGGAGTTACATTAAACAAGCTTTCATTAATCATGTCAACAATTTGATCTTTAGAATGATGAGAGCGAACAGCAATTCCCAATTGTTGAGCAACAAGCTTAAGTTCATTCTTTGTTCTGTTTTCTACATCAAACACTGTTTGCACATTTGACAAAAAATCTTTGGCTTCATCAAGCGTAGTAATAGTAGACATCATGAATAAATCACAGTTACAAAATATCAAGCAATATCCTTATGATAAGATCCTGAATATCCTGATAAGAGGTCGCCAAATTTATATTACGGAACAGAGAGAGATAATGAAAACTTCAAGTGAGAATACTAAAAATCACTACTGTCCCGCAAAGTTCCAGGTTCAAAACAAAAGAGTTAGGTAAAATTACAAGGTCAAGTTTAATGCACAAACTAACAACTAAACATTCAGGACTCATAAGGATAACGTAATGGCAAAAAAACAGGTTAAATATATGGTTAACTGCAATAGCCTCTATTAACACGAAATTAGCAAGAGTAAATTTATCTAAGTCAGCCCTGATAAAATGAGAAAACCGGATAATGCTCAGTTAATGCAAAATATACAATTACAGATACAAACTATTATTAACAATGGCTGACATCAAAAACTTCATATGAATCACAAAAACCTTACCAAGGCCTACGAATTAACACCTTATGCTATACAGTACAAGAAAAAAAATGTAACATCACTCATACTCAAATTACACAGCAGCTAGATGGTTGGAGACTTCCTGAGCACCCACAAAAATAATTACGACTGTACAGGGGAGGACAGAGATGTGAACAAAATGAGGACTAGATCTAAGTGGCAATTAATGCAGAGACTGAGCTCATTATATAGGGGCCGGCAGAGCTTGATACAACTTGTAAGAAGGACGCGCAAATGAAGCCATAGGGGACAAAGAGTTGACACTCCTGCTCTGAACAACAGAAAGAACGACTTACTCTACTATAAGGGAGGAGAACGGGGGAGTGAGGTAGAACACGGATGCTTGGTCACTATGGAAGCCACGAGGCGAATCGTGATCAAACATGCAGCAACTGTATGTTAGAATTATACAAAGGATGATGAAATTATAGGCTATGTAACAATATATATATATATATAGATAGATAGATAGATAGATAGATGGGCAGAGTTATAAAAACTTTTGGAAGCGTTCACAAGCCACTGACCACTTTGGCGGACACAGGGGGTGCTATGGTTGAACCAGTGTCGTATACTAGTATGCCTGCACCCAGTCGGCTTAAGACGGGCGGATTACACCTGGTTCACAGACTACACACGCATCCAAAGCCACTCCAACGGTACAATTACATTCACAAGCACTTATCCTACATACAGTCTGTACCAGGCAGCCTAAGCCACTGGGTAGAGATACATTGGCTGTATCGTCCCTGCTTTGGTAGGGATAGGCCGGTCCTGCAGTGGACCTCAACGGCTGATGATGATGATGATATCAATCTATCTATATACCTAGGCTGCTTCCCCCAAGGAAAGGGAGGTAGCCGAGAGAGGTACTGAGCAATAACAGGTCTGTGATGCCCTTATAGTCGACGGATCTCCATTAATTGGTGTCCAGTTAGCAACTTCTTCTTAGAGGGATAAGTGGCAATTCTAGCTGCACGAGATGATGATATATATATATATATATATATATATATATATATATATATATATATATATATATATATATATATATATATATATATATATATGTCACTGCATGTGGACGCCCAATTAATTGGGCCATGACTATTACGGGTGCAAATATTTACACACAGTCCGACTAAGGTAAAGGCCATCATCACTTTTAACTATTACAGAATTTAGATCATCCCCTCTTCTCAGTCCCGACCCCCATCGTCAGTGCATCGCGCTTTGTTTACTTCATGTCTAGGTTTTTCTGTCCACGTTTGGTTATAGAACTTCATGTATATATTAAAACTAAGGTAAAAGCCATTCCTCTTTATTATCCATATTCTGCGTTCCTAGTATATTGCCATTGCGGTTTCTGTGTGTGGATTTCGTGTTGTATTATCTGCACCTCCTGTGGTTATTCAACTTCGCAGTAGGTCTGTGTTGTACCACAGACTTTGTGATGAATGTCACTTCTATTTATTTCAAAGGTTCTATGTCCTTCCAAACTACAGCAACCTCCCCCCTCAACACCCCCCTCCTCTCCACACACAGAAACTGTGAACAACCAGTCCCAGGAAGTGGGACACCACCAATCGTAGGCTATTATTTAACATTATATTTTCGGTAAAGTCCCAATTTACTGGTTTCAAAGTTCAATGTGGTTCATTATTGAGCGAAATGACCATCCTGGGGGACTTCAGTCGGCTGACGAGAGACATCTGAGAGGAAAAAGGTTAGATTCACACTACCTCAACTCCTTCAGTATGGTGACAGTTTTCATTTTTTATTTACCTATTAATTTATTGTTTAAGCAGTACGACTGTGGCTAATTTAAGGAATGATGCCTAGCAGCGAATAGGATACTTCTATGATGAGTGAAATTGCTTATGCACTGTCTATGGTTGATACTAAGATATTACTGCAAAAGAGGGATGAATGGAGGCTGTTTCCTACACATCTGGCACAGTAGGTCTCTAATTACCTGAGTACAATCATGTGGCCGTAGCAGAAATATTTATGGAAGATGTATTCTTACTAACGCGGTTAATGTGCGATGAGGAGAGTATAGACTGCTATGAAAATTAGCCGTGTGAAAACCCAGAATAAATAAAAACAAAATATACAGGCATTTCATTTACACACACACACACACACACGAGACGCCAGAAAGGCAGGACGTACGACACATAGCTCTGTGTTTGGCCAATCTTGGCCACAACTGGCCATACCTAAATAGTATCTTTATATGAGTCAAGCTCTGTACTACTGTAGGTTAAACTAATATAAAAAAGAAAGTTTAAGCAAAAGTGTTGTTCAAATAACAAAAAACAGCAAAGTAGTGCTGGAATGCACCAAGCAAGCTCATCAGCTGTTAAATGTTTAGTCTGCAGCATGCACCAAGGAATGCAAAACTGTAAGTACATGACCACCATCTTTAGTAAAGCAAATATGGAAGAAGTTAAGAAAAAGGATAAAGGTAGAAAACAAGATTTCTACCAAGAACTGGTTGAAATGGAGATGTACAATAAGCTGGTAGAACGGGTACACAGATTAGAGAAGGCATTTCAGAGTGAAATTAATGAAATTAAGAAGCAATTGGACATGCAGAAAGAGGAAAATGATAAATTAGTAAAGGATGTAAACAAGAAAGACACAACAGTAGATGAGCTGTCAGATGAGTTGGGTACACTTAGAAAGAAGATTAGTGAAATGGCATGCACAGTTGTCAATCACGAGAATATTATGGAAGAGTTCAGAAATGATACAGAGACAATAAGGCAAGCAAGCACTCTGATAGATCATAGCAATGATATTGAGGAGAAGATAACCCAAGTGAATGAAGCAATGCAAAGCTACAAAAATGATGTAGAAACTACGTATACTGAAATGGTGAAAGTAAAGAAAGACTTAGAAACAAGAGTAGAAGAAAAGAGCATTAAAAAGGATGTGAAGAAAATAATCCATAAGACTCTAAACTTCGTCAGAGATTCATCAGATATCAACAAATCTATTGTAATTACTGGTATGGAGGAGGAAGAAATAAAAAAAACAAGATTTTGAGAGACAAAAAGAAAATGGAAAATGTAATGAGCATATTGAAGGAAATATCAGAGGTAATCTGTAATAGGACATAGAGGAAAACCAAAGGCTAGGGATATATGAGAGAAATAAGTCAAGGCCACTGAAAGTAACCTTCCAGAATGCAAACACTGGGGGAGATACTAAAAATTTTAAACAAACTTATGGAAAAAGAGGAATTCAAAAATGTATGGATAAAAAGATGCCTGACCCAAGAGGAACTGAGATCATTAAAAGAGAAGAGGAAGGAGGCAAAAACAAAGAACGAGGGAAGATCAGAGGAAGTGAAGAACACATTTTTTTACAAAGTAATTGGATTGCAGGTTCGAAAGTGGTACATAACCAGGAGGGAAATAAAAGGATGAAGGAAGTCGACCCAAGTCATGACAAGTATGTAAACAAGATGATTAAGTTGATGTAGGCCTACTCTAATGTGGATGGAATGGTATCTAAATTATTAGTGAGGAATGATTATATCAAAGAAAATGAACCACATATTATTGGCCTAACTGAAACAAAATTAACATCAAGGCTATTAAACGATATCCTAAACCTAAGGGAATACAATACATGGAGAACAGATAGGAACTTAAAAAAAGGAGGAGAAATTATAATATTAACAAAGAAAAATCTGCAAGTTTAAGAAATAGAACTAGATACAAGTAGAACTGACTGCAGTAGAGATTAATACATATGAAGGGAAAGTAACTGTGGCAAATTTGTACATGCCACCCAGATCAAACACTTGGGAAAGAGGCAAATATGAAGACCTGGCAGAGAGTACAATCCAAATTTTAAAAGCATTACTACAAAGAATGGAGGAGAAATCTGAAAGAATTATACTAACTGGAGATTTCAATAAAAATATAAATTGGAATACTCTAGCTATAAGAAGCAGGAAAGATGTTTGAACCAAAAGCTCCTGGATCTTCTGCAAGAGTTTTTCGTAACACAACATGTAAAGGAAAGCACCGGAAAAAGAGAACTTGATGTTCCATCAGTACTAGATCTTATATTTACAAAGCAAGAAAATTATATTTTCAATATAATGTATCACCCTCCATTCGGCAAAAGCGACCAAGGAGTATTAAATTGCAACTTCAGGACTGCATGTGACATAGTTAACAGTAGTAAAAGTTAAAAATAAAGCCTTAATTACAAAAAGGGCAACTGTCATGACCTAAATAAATACTTCTTAGAAATAGATTGGGAAAAAGGGCTTAGAGGACAAGAATTAAATGTTATATATAGAAAATTCTGTGAACTTTATGAAATAGGAGTCCAAAATTACATCCCTCAGCACAAAGAAGTACAAATAAAAAAAAAAAAAAAAAAAAATGGTTTAATAAAGAAGGTAAAAAATCAAAAGAAAAAAGAGACTAGCTGTGGAACAGATACACAAGACAGTAGTGAGAGGGCATATAACAACTATAAACAAGCAAGAAACGATTATACAAAAATAGGGAGAAGAAGGCCAAAAACAGTTTGAGGAAGACATTATAAATAAAAGTAGTGATCAACCGAAGCTATTTTACATCTACATCCAAAGCAAAACCAAAGTAAAAGATAAAATACAATCCATTACGGATTAGGGGATCATCTATACACAAGAGAAAGATATTGGTGAAACACTAAATAAGAATTTCCAATCAGATTTTACAGAAGAAAATCATTTTGAGAGGGATGATATGGAACATGAGTGCCCACACATATTATCAGATATACAAATATCAGAAAAAGGAATACAGGAGGAGTTAAGTAAATCAGACAAAGGAAACACAAATGGTCCTGATGACATTTCATGCTGAGTGCTACATGAATTGGCAAAGGAGTTAAGTAGACCATTATCTTTAATAATCAAGGAATCCTTGGATCAAGATAAACTACCTGATATTTGGGAGAAAGCAAACATTGTTCCCTTATTCAAGAAAGGGAATGGATAAAATCCACTCAACTACCGACCAGTATCACTAACCAGTGTTGTAATTAAGATACTGGAAAAGCTGATAAGAAAAGTTTGGGTAAACCATCTAGAAGAACACAATAGGATAACAGAAAGGCATTTTGGTTTCAGAAAGGGAAAATCATGTTACTAAACTATTAGGTTACTATGACAGAGTTCCAGAAACATTACAGAAAAGAGAAAGGTGGGTGGACAGTATGTATCTAGATTTCGGGAAAGCATTTGACAGAGTACCGCACCAAAGACTTTTATGGAAACTGTACCATCAAGGAGGAATCCGAGGCAAATTGTACTGTTGGATGCAAGATTCTCTCAGAAGAAGGGAAATGAGAAAAGTACTAAGGGGAAATTACTCATCATGGAGGGAAGTGACTAGCGGAGTTCCAAAGGGCTTAGTGCTGGCACCAATTATGTCTTTAGTGTATATAAATGACATAGACAGTAACACTGGAAATGAAAGCTATCTTAATAAGTTTGCTGGTGATGCAAAAATACAAAGGAGGATTACTAACACAACACTTGTAAAGAGCTACAAGAAGTATTAAATAACTTCATGAATGGAGTAAAACATGGCAAGTGGAATTCAGGATACACAAGTGTCATGTAATCAAGTTTGGTACAAGTGGGAAAAGACCAGATTGGGATTATAAGTTAGGAAATAAAACCCTACACATATCAGAAAGTGAGAAGGACCTAGGTGTGACTACCAGTAACATTATCTCCGGTTGACCACATCAGTGAGAAGGTACGGAACATGTATACACTGCTTGAAAATATGAGAATACTTCGTAGCATTCATATACATAAATGAAGACATGCTGAGAAAGATAATAACATCATTCATCAGACGAAGCCTGGAATATACATCAGTAGCCTGGAATCCTCATCTCAAAAGACACATAGATAAGATTGAAAAACTTCAAAGGGCAGCTACAAGATACTGTAGGTACCAAGCTTAAGGGATCTAAGCTACGAAGAAAAACTAGAAAAACTGAATCTGCAACACTACAGGAGAGAACGAAAAGAGGAGACATGATTATGCTATATAAATGCATATCAGAGGAGAAAATAGACATAATGAATATATAACCTATGGGGAAGCATCAGCAAGATGACAATGCAAAAAACTGCATAAACAGGGAGGCGATAAAGACGTAAAGAAATTTAGTTTCTCAAATAGGGCAATTCATCAGTGGAATGGACTACCAAATGAAGTAAAATTTAAGGAGATGTATGATGTAAATTGTTTAAGACACGGGACAGTAAGAGCTTGACTCATTCCTGTAAAGATACAGTTAGATAAGAACACACACACACACACACACACACACAGAAGACTGTGAGTGAATATAGGGGAAGATCTTACAGAGAGAGAGAGAGAGAGAGAGAGAGAGCGAGAGACGCTAGGACGAATGACGTGCAGTATAAGTAGACAGTGTGTGTGTGGGGGGGGGAATTATTGGAAATAAATCCTGTCATATGCACGGAGTGACTTTATGCTGGAAGTTACCGTTCCCTTCTCTATTAAGCTTAACTTAACCTAACCAAACCTAACCTAACCTTAACCTAACCTTATCGTAGATCAACCTAACCTAAATAAACTTAAACGAAACTAATCTTAATTCACGAAATGACTAATTTCACAATCTGCTTTTAACATACATATATATCTTTATTTATATATATCCATATATCGACCTAGAGTTACCTGCTGGTCGATAAGACGTCCAACTATCTTTCTGACATGTATTTCATACAATGTTGTTGATAAATGGCACAAAATTTTAGATAACATGCGGATACTTTCAAAATAAAAGCTAAACGGTCACTCGGCGCATGCGCACTTAGCGGAACGGTAACTTCCAGCATAAGTCACTCAGTGGATAAGACACCGGGAAGAGGATGTGTAAGGGAAGACGAGGCGGAGGAGGAGAAGAAAAAGAGCTTAATGGAAAAACATTGGAATTTGGAAAAGTGACCCAAGCTAAGAGCTGAGGCAAAAAAGAAAAAAAGGAACAGAGAAGTAAAGATTGTGAGCAAGAGAAATCAGTGTTAAAAGGACAGAAAGAACAAATCACTGATGATAAGTAAGGTGCGCTTTGTGACCGCGCGACAAGCGATGAGAACCATATTATCACGATTTCCCTCTGATGGGATATTATAGGCAGACTCTCCGATATTTAATTCCTAGAGTTGGTGCCAAATAACAGTATTGCGACGGAAAATCTTTTTTAATTTGATTTCGTAACTGAGGCGATCATCGATTAGAACCGAACACTTCATTGGAAAACTCGAGATTCCAAGGGGTTCCTATTCTTTTATGAGTGAGATATTAGTTGATTAAATTTATTGAATGAACATGTCACATGCAGGAAGAATTTCAGCTCTACTACACATGGGAGTATAGTTATTAGCGCCTGCTTAGCATGACGTTCGGGGCTGGCCGGGACGCTCATTTCCAACCTTAACTGAAAGTAAACATTGCTCACACTCTTCGCTCGCTCACTCGAAATAACATCATACAAAAATTCACACACACACACACACACACACACACACACACACATATATATATATATATATATATATATATATATATATATATATATATATATATATATATATATATATATATATATATATATTGTGTATATAGATAGATAGATAAATATAGATAGATAGATGGATAGATAGTTAGGCAGATACATACATACCCTGTACATACATACACACAAAGACACATACATAGAAACACACACACACACACACACACACACACACACATATATATATATATATATATATATATATATATATATATATATATATATATATATATATATATATATATATATATATATATATCAATCAGTCGTTTCCTGTGGCACTCAACGGGATGCATAGAGTCTTGATGAACTCTCTCCACCAAAATTTGTCTCTTGCCATCTCCTTCAGATCCCACCAAAACTCCTCTCCTGCTTCTCTTTTCACTGTCCTCAACCAGTTTCCCTCGGCCTACCTCTGCCTCTTCTTCCTCTAGCAGGCCACTGTGCAACATCCTATATTAAACTGCCTTCTTTTCTATATATGTGCCCCAGCCATTTCCAGCGAGACAGTCTCACATATTCATCAACTGGTTCCACTCACGTAATATCCCTAACTCTTTTAGTTGTAACTCTGTCTTCCCACTTATCCCCAAGTATCCTTCTCAGTATTTTATTCTCAGATCCTAATACTTTCTGATCTGTTGCAATTGTAATGTACCATGACTAATGCCCATAAATTATAATTGGTCTAACCATGGACTTGTAAATTATTACTTTAGTATGTACCGAAAGCATATTATTATTCCAAACAGATTTCAACATTCCAACAGCTCGCCAAGCCTATCTAATCCTCTCCTCAATTTCATTGTTTAATGATCTGTTAGATGATACAATCGTTCCCAGATATTTAAAAATTACTTCATTCTTCACCACATTATTCCCAAATACACAATCGATTTGGGTCTCCACGCTTACATAAATAATTTCAGTCTTTCCACAGTTTCTTACCAATCCCACTTTTTCGCCTTCCTCCAGCAGACAATCAAGCACCCTCTGCACCTTGTAAATACTTCCACAAATCAGTATAATATCATCAGCATAGTCCAAATCCATCAGCATCTTATTTTCTTTCCAGTTAATTCCTGCACCTGTTCTCCTTACAACCATTCTCATAACATACTCCATAACCAAAACAAACAGCAAAGGCGAAAGAACTCCTTGAATCACTCCTGACCTAACTTGAAATGGATCACTCAAAGAACCACCCACCATTACCTTACAAAAAGTACCATCATTCAGGCTTCTAATACTATTTACAAACTTTTCTGGTATACCATATAATCTCATAATTTTCAACATAGCTCCACATGAAACACCATGAAAAACTTTTCAAAATCCACAAAACACATACTAAGTGGCATTTTCATCTCATTAGCTTGTTGCGTTAGATACCTTACAATAAAAATCTGATCATTACAACCTCGTCCGTTTGCAAATCCCGCTTGTTCTTCTCCTAAAATTTTATCAATTACTGGCTCTATTCTACTCGTATTCAACAAGATTTTGGAAAAGACTTTTGCAACTACGGATGTCAAAGCTATTCCCCTGCATTTGCGACACACACTTAAATCTCCCTTTATTTGGTATTTTCCACTCTTCTGGAATTCCACCATTATACCAAGCCACATTAAAAAGTTTCAAAAGCGCATTCATCAACTCATCATTTTCCACCTTAAGCATTTCAGGTAATACTCCATCCTCTCCTGGGGCTTTAAAATTCTTTAATTCCTTTACAGATTTTGCTACCTCTTCCAAGGTTATATCCCCTGTTTCTATTTGCATATCTCTCTCGGCTGGCAAAATGTTCTCCTCAGCTGGGATTGGTCTACTTGGAACAGATTCAGAATGTTCTTTCCACCTTCCTTTTATATCCAAATCTTTAGTCATCAAATTACCATTTTTATTTCGTACAGGTATTTCCTTTCTTCTCTTTTCAGTCCCAGTAAACTCCTTTATAGCCTGATGCGCTGCTCTTGTTCTGACCGTCATTTTTACTTAATTTAATTTCTGTCTCTGTTGCCTTTTCATCATATAACCTCCTCTTATCACGTCTAACGAGTCTGTTTACTTCAGAATGTAAACTCCAGTACTTTGCTCCAAGTATTTCAACTACCTGGGCATCAACATGTTATTCTTCACTTCTTAACTTCGCCTCTTTCCTTTTCTGAATTGCATTCCATGTTTCATCTGACATCCACTTTTTCCTTCTCGCTGTCACGAATCAATTCGCGACATTTCCCTTTTGTGAGAAGCCACGAATTATTAGTGGAAAACTCACTGTGTATCGCTCAGCTAACCGTTTCTCCCTCCATTTCGGGGTATACTTTCCAAAACATTCGTCACTGTTTTCAAAAGTGACCGATTTGATGCACGTCACTAAGTGCTGTACTGAGCGATACTATTGTTCTTTATTGTTCGTCTCTGCCTCTGACCGTTAGAAAATGCGGCCACTGCTCCCTTTTGTTCCCACGACTTATTCAGTCTAGTGTTTGTTGTGACGGAGGAAGGTCCTGTGCCAGCAGTGTGAGAGGTCAGCTAGTACCCAAACTCCACTTCACAGTTAATCCAGTCCCCCCACCCCCCGGGTGATACATAGCATTCATCGACCGGTATTTCTTTTTGTATAATCCTAGTTATAAGAGTTTAATTAAGATGTCTTTTTTTCCTAGGCGTAAGTATTTAGCTATTGTGTGAGTGGGTGATTGCGTCTCATTGATTTGATTTGAATGTAACGTTAAATTTATTTTTTGTAATCAATAAATTTAACAGTTCTTTTTTCTTGAGCTCAATGTAAAGTAAAATCTTGTTTCATTTAATCCAAATTAAGCTTATTTTCCATATAGCTCCTAGCTGGCATAAACGTTTGCTTTCATAACTGGTACTTAGACCAGTCTTGTTGTATTAACTTAAAATCCGTTGTGCCAGGAGTTAATGCATCAGCAAGAACCTGATGTTATTATTATTAGTATTAGTTATTTATTGTCAGGGGTGAAGTAACTTTCTCCAGAGGCTAACAGTACAGTAATTCAGCAATTGTGAGTAATTAGTCTCTGCTGTGTACTGTTGAGAAAGTTTATAAATTCTCGATCTTAGAGAATCGTAGCAAGTCAGCGTAAAGTAATCGTTGCTTGATGTAGCAAGACAATCATTGTCCCTGCTCTTCAGTATTATTGAATATTAATATCAATTTAAATAACATTTAACCATTTATTTTAAAATTACTGTGTTAATATAAAAACCCCATTACAATTGGCGACCTCGCCAGGATATTAACTCCTAGCTCTAAAGCTATTCACGAGATAGTGCTCACTCATTCATATTTAGGTATTTATTATTAAAGTTTATAGGCACAAGTTTACTGGTGGTTACCGTTGATTTAGCAAGTGAATTTTTGCTTTATTAATCAATAGAGTACTTAACTCTAGTTTATTCTTGGTAACGCCACACGATTTTATTCGCTCCTGGGTAGCCGCCATACCCATTGTGTTAATTATTGAGAGTTCTTAGTCATTTACATTTTTGATTTATCTTTGCCAGTTAACTAGATAAGACTGGTCACCACTAGCTTGTGTCTGTATTCTTTACTTGTGTTTATTAGTATTCGTCGCTAAGCAGTCAGTACTCAATTTCGGTTTGCTTAATAAATTAGCGCCATGGCTACTACTGTATTTTTACAGGAAGCCAAAGAAATGGGTCTTTCGGACCCAACCGAAATTAAAGAGTATATACTCTCACAGCATAATCAGGAGCAGTAGCGCGAGAATGATGCCCGTGAAGAGTGTAAGATTCAGCGCGAATACGAGCGGGAACAGCGTGAGTACGAGCGAGAACAGCGCAAACACGAGTTAGAAAAAGAGCGAGAACAGCGCGAACACGAGTTAGAAAAAGAGCTAGAACAGCGCGAATACGAGCGTGAACGGCATGAACGCGAGCGAGAACAGCGTGAATACGAGCGTGCCGAACGTGAGGCACGAGAAAAACATGAACTTGAAGTGCTGAAGCTCCAGCGAGATTCCTTGGCTTCAGACACGTCTGGTGCAGTTGGTCCAAGCTCCACGAGCGTTCTCCCTGCACATGTCCTGGCGACCCCACGCATCAAGCTTCCTTCATACAAGGAAAGCGAGCGAATCGAGCCGTACATAGCTCGTTTTGAGGACATGGCAGACATGTATCAACTGGATGAGGCAGCTAAGCGGCTTCAGTTTCTTAGCCTATTTGAGGGCCCTGCCCTCGATATTCTCCACAGAATTCGTGGAGACAATCTCACATATGAGATGATGAAAGCTGCACTCATTAAGGCGTATGGTCTCACAGTAGACGACGCCAAAGTTCAGTTCATGCGAGCTCGTCTCCAAGACAAGGAGACAGCTGTTCAGTTCCTTGATCGTCTCACAGCTTACTTAAATGAGTGGATGGAGAAAGATGAAACTCCTTCCAAGCGTGAGGGGATAATTGACCTTATGCTGCGTACACAGCTAGAGAGGTCGTGGCCTGCTGAGCTCATAGCACAGCTTAAGATCTGCCAGGTGAAAGATGCCAGCCAAATGGCAGAGAAGGCTGACGCATTCTTTACTGCATACGGGTATCAAACTCGTAAGCAAAACACCTGGAGCAGAAAAGATACTGCCAAGTCTGGGAAGCCGTCTCAGACTGAATCCCAGCACCAAGGCCGTTCTCAGAGTAATGGCCAAGGTCCAACACCGCAGTGGAAGGACTAGGGGTAAAACACTCAGAAACTTGAGTGGAAGAGGTACAACAAGTACCCTAACCAGCAGCAGTATCAGCCACGCAACCGACCGTCGGGACAAACTTTTCCACCACCAGCTCAAAAGAGGCAGGAAGCGAACGCAGCCTTCATTCCTCAGCAGCAGCACGGTGGTCGCGTCCCTACCAGTGTGGGTACTTCCCCACAGTTCACTAGTCCCACAGCGACAGTGAACCCCCCTCCACAGAAGGCCAATGTTCCATCTCCTTATAATTCTCAAGGCACAATGTTTGCCACATCAATTCAGCAGCCTCATGAGTGGCTAGCTGCTTCCTCCACAGGCCCTCCCACAAGTGACAGTACCTTCCTTGTTCAGCCAGGGTTTGTGGGAGGCATTCCTGTGAAGGTCCTGAGAGATAATGGTTCCTCAGGTTGCTCTGTCAAGCAGAGTCTAGTTCGGCCTGAGCAGCATACAGGTCGACAGATCCATGCAAAGCTTATTGATGGATCAGTGAGATTGTTCCCTGAGGCATGTATCCAGGTGGCATCTCCATTTTATACTGGTACGACACTTGCAGTTGTCATGCCAGAGCCTTTATTTGACTTTATAGTAGGCAATATTAATGGAGTCAAGGATAGTTGCTCTGATGATGCTACTCAGACTTCGGCTGCTGCGGTAACACGAGCCATGACTGAGGCTCCAGACTGTGTCACCCCAGTGATCATTGAATCGCCGCAAGATCTGATGTGTAGTCAACTTGTTGTACAAGAACAACATTCTGACCCGACACTTGCTGCCGTGCGGAACAAACAAAAGGGTCGAGTGATTAAGTATTCACGGGGAGGTCGAGCCAAGTTCCTTCGCAAACAAGGACGGCTCTACCGTGAGTCATGAACACCCGAGGGCGAGGTTCGACTGCAATTTGTCGTTCCCGCCAAGTACCGCCTAGCAGTGTTACAATGGGGTCATTGTTCAGTCTCAGGAGGTCACATGGGCAAAAGGAAGACCCAGGGCCGTATCCGAGCTGACTTTTTCTGGCCAGGGATGGGACGAGACATAGATAGTTTTGTCCGTTCCTGCAGTGTGTGCCAAAGTATCACCACTAATCAGGGACATGCCCTTCCTGTGCCATTTGTAACTACACCTGTAATCTCTGAGTCAGTTGAGAGACAGGGTAGTGGTGAAGTGGGTGCAGACCTGACGTCTCGCCCATTGGCCCCACAGGACACATTATGTCCAGGGCCTGTACATACATATTATGTACCGTAAGTTAAGAGGGAAGTTGAGAGGCGACTTGAGGCTATGGAAGACCCAAATTTGCACAAGGATTCTCAGCTTCCCGATACTAATATAAGTACTGTAGGTTAAGGGGGAAGTTCGAGAGAGAACTCCGCAGAGGCGACTTGAGGCTATGGAAGACCCAAGTTTGCACAAGGATTCTCAGCTTCCCGATACTAATATAAGTACTGTAGGTTAAGGGGGAAGTGAGAATTCCGCAGAGGCGACTTGAGGCTATGGAAGACCCAAGTTTGCACAAGGATTCTCAGCTTCCCGATACTAATATAAGTACTGTATGTTAAGGGGGAAGTGAGAATTCCGCAGAGGCGACTTGAGGCTATGGAAGACCCAAGTTTGCACAAGGATTCTCAGCTTCCCGATACTAATATAAGTACTGTAGGTTAAGGGGGAAGTGAGAATTCCGCAGAGGCGACTTGAGGCTATGGAAGACCCAAGTTTGCACAAGGATTCTCAGCTTCCCGATACTAATATAAGTACTGTAGGTTAAGGGGGAAGTTCGAGAGAGAACTCCGCAGAGGCGACTTGAGGCTATGGAAGACCCAAGTTTGCACAAGGATTCTCAGCTTCCCGGTACTAGTATATGTACCGTAGGTTAAGGAGGAAGTTCGAGAGAGAACTCCGTAGAGGCGACTCGAGGCTATGGAAGACCCAAGTTTGCACAAGGATTCTCAGCTTCCCAGTACTAATATAAGTACTGTAGGTTAAGGGGGAAGTGAGAACTCCGCAGAGGCGACTTGAGGCTATGGAAGACCCAAGTTTGCACAAGGATTCTCAGCTCTCCGATATTAATATAAGAACTGTAGGTTAAGGCACAGGTTGAGGACCCGTGTGCAGTTCGAGGCTATGGAAGACCCGAGTTTGCACAAGGATTCTCATCTTGTCGAAACTAATCGTGTGCTATAATTAATGGCGACCTCGAATGTACGAAGCTTGGCTGTCAATCGTATTTTCCAGCCAGAGCGTACTTTTCGTAGCATGTACTGATTGCTAGGCAGAGAGAGTAATTGTAACTTAATAAGAATTTTGTCTCATTGACACTTTTGATGCTCCACCTCAATTGGTTTTGCAGGTTCAGCAATGGGTGTAGCAGTTTTGCTGTGCGGGCCAGCTGATCGTCTGCCACACGCTGCTGCCTCTTCTCCTCTGCCTTCGTCGTCGCCATATTATTAACTGTGTCATTTTACACATAGGTACAGTTACACTACAACTGTCACACCTACACCGTGTATTGCATACATCACACTACACAACAATTAGTTGTCAGTGTAAATGTAGCGACTTTTCGCTCAGTTTGACCTGAGTACAGGATTTTCACCGTCTTCACGGAGTTTTTCCCTCAAGCTTGCTTCTATTAACGTAAATACGAGTTTTTTTTTCGCTCACTGGCGACTGCGACTTTCTCCTGTAGCAGGATAGCACACACACCACAGTGTGAATCTTGTGTGAATGACTTAGGATGTGTACATATATATATATATATATATCCACAAATTTTTTCCCATAAGGAAAAAATTTAACTTTGTAAGGGCGTAATGTCACGAATCAATTCGCGACATTTCCCTTTTGTGAGAAGCCACGAATTATTAGTGGAAAACTCACTGTGTATCGCTCAGCTAACCGTTTCTCCCTCCATTTCGGGGTATACTTTCCAAAACATTCGTCACTGTTTTCAAAAGTGACCGATTTGATGCACTTCACTAAGTGCTGTACTGAGCGATACTATTGTTCTTTATTGTTCGTCTCTGCTTGCCTCTGACCGTTAGGAAATGCGGCCACTGCTCCCTTTTGTTCCCATGACTTATTCAGTCTAGTGTTTGTTGTGACGGAGGAAGGTCCTGTGCCAGCAGTGTGAGAGGTCAGCTAGTACCCAAACTCCACTTCACAGTTAATCCAGTCCCCCCACCCCCCAGGTGATACATAGCATTCATCGACCGGTATTTCTTTTTGTATAATCCTAGTTATAAGAGTTTAATTAAGGTGTCTTTTTTTCCTAGGCGTAAGTATTTAGCTATTGCGTGAGTGGGTGAGTGCGTCTCATTGATTTGATTTGAAATGTAACGTTACATTTATTTTTTGTAATCAATAAATTTAACAGTTCTTTTTTCTTGAGCTCAATGTAAAGTAAAATCTTGTTTTATTTAATCCAAATTAAGCTTATTTTCCATATAGCTCCTAGCTGGCATAAACGTTTGCTTTCATAACTGGTACTTAGACCAATCTTGTCGTATTAACTTAAAATCCGTTGTGCCAGGAGTTAATGCATCAGCAAGAACCTGATGTTATTATTATTAGTATTAGTTATTTATTGTCAGGGGTGAAGTAATTTTCTCCAGAGGCTAACAGTACAGTAATTCAGCAATTGTGAGTAATTAGTCTCCGCTGTGTACTGTTGAGAAATTTTATAAATTCTCGATCTTAGAGAATCGTAGCAAGTCAGCGTAAAGTAATCGTTGCTTGATGTAGCAAGACAATCATTGTCCCTGCTCTTCAGTATTATTGAATATTAATATCAATTTAAATAACATTTAACCATTTATTTTAAAATTACTGTGTTAATATAAAAACCCCGTGACACTCGCTTTTCCCTTTTTCTTAATAATAACCTTAGCACTCTCATGAAAAACCTCTTTACCTCTCTCCACATTTGATTAATATCATTGTCTTCAGATTCCATCAAAGTCTGCAGGACTAGAAACCTGTTCCTACATTCCCACCAAAACTTTTCCTTCGTGGTCTCATCATTTCTCAGCACATCAAATTCATATTTATTATCTCCTGTACAATTACCATTAACGTTTCTCTTAAGTTATATTTTAATCTTTGACACAACAAGTTGATGATCACTACCTATATCTGTCCCCCTCGTTAGGCAAACATCTTGCAAATAACTCGTATGCTTTCTGCTAATTGCAATTGGATCAATCTGGTTACAATATTTACCACACGGTGAAATCCAAATGGTTTTATGTATTTTTCTTTGCTCAAAGATAGTTCCACCAATCGTAAGGCCATTGCCAAACAAAAGCTTCCAAATCGCACCCCATTTTCGCTTCTTATACCAACACCTTCCTTACCCATACAATCTTCAAAGCCATCCCTACTACAACAGTACTACCAACAATAGCATTAAAATCACCAGTGCAAACTAACACATCATGTCTTGCCACTCTGTTCACTACATCCTGCAGCTTCTCATAAAAGTCATCCTTCATTTCATCAGCAGCCTCATTTGTCGGAGCGCACCCTATCACCATACTGATATTACCATGGTCAAATTTTAAACGAGCATAAAGCAAGCACTCATTAATTGGCTCAAACTCACATAGTGCCTTGAAAGCATCTCTACTAATCAGTAAGCCTAGTCCTTGGTAGTGATTTCCATCACTCCTACCAAAAACCAACAGAGTAATACCATCTACCAAATTCATTTTATCAACAAGCAACCTCGTTTCTGTAAGAGCACAAATATCTATATTGTATTCCTTGATAACTGAAATAAGTTTTACCAGCCTGATTGAAAGTTCGAACACTCCAATTTCCTATTCTTAAAGTTCTTTTTGGATGTATAAACTTATTCCTACACCGTGGGATTCCTAGCACCCCCTGCCTACTTAAGGGCTGCACGGAACTGAGGGCCATTGCTTCATAATTGAGTTCATCAAGATTTCTTAAGCAGAAAAAGATTTTACCCTGAAACTATCTATCTCTATTGCCAGACGCCTCAATCCCGTTTGGGGTGGCCACAAACAAATCGCCTCCAAGTCGCCCTGTCCCCTTCCATTTCACTGCCCTGCTCCCAACTCACACCCCCCTCTCACATATACCTCTCCACCCCATCCCTCCATCTCATCCTCGACCTCCCCCTCCCTCTTCCCCCCTCCACCTCACTCACATACACTCTCTTCTTCAGTATTTCACCCTCCATCCTCTCCACATGGCCAAACCACCTCAGTGTGTTCCTCATAACGCTTCCTATCACATCCACATCCACACCACAACGCTCCTTTATATCCTCATTCGTCAGCCTGTCTCTCCATGTGACTCCACAGGCTCCTCTTAAAAAAACTCATTTCCATTGCTCTCACTCTTGACTTGTGTCCTTCCAAAAACGTCCAAGCTTCACTTCCATACGTTAGAGTTGGTATCACAATACTGTCATGTAGTAACTTTTTCACTTCCATGTTCACTTCCCTGTTTCTTATCACTGCTTTCAAAGAACCAGCAACCTTTCTTCCCTACTGTACCCTTTCAAGCACTTCACCCTCCAAACCTCCATCCTTACTCATCACACTACCCAAGTACTTAAACGTACTCACATTTTCCAATTCCTCACCATCCAACCTCGCTGTACATTCACTGACTTCACCTCTCTCAAAGACCATCACTTTACACTTCCCTACATTCACCTTTAGATTCTGTTTCTTACACACTCTCCCAAACTCATCCACCAAGCCTTGCAGCTCCCCTTCATCTTCACTCAACAACACAGTATCATCTGCAAACAACAGTACAGGGAGTTTCCAAACACTATCCTCTCTCACCAGGGCCACTCCAACATCCACTACCCTACCTTGTACCTCTTTTATTACCCCATCCATGTACAGATTGAACAACCATGGAGACATGACACATCCCTGTTTCAACCCAACTTTCAAAGAGAAAAATTCACTTAGTTCACCATCCACACTCACTGCAGCCTTCGCACCATCGTACATACTCTTCACAGCATTCAACAACTTCCCATCTACTTCATATATCCTTAACACTTTCCACAATCCTTGTCTATCCACCCTGTCATATGCTTTCTCCAGATCCATGAAAGCCGCATACAACTTCTTTCCCTTCTCTAGAAACTTTTCCACTAAAGATCTAAGAATGAATATCTGATCTGCACAACCTCTTCTCTTCCTAAAGCCTCCCTGTTCTTCTCCAACTAATTTCTCTGTTCTTTCTCTAACTCTGTCAATAAGTATCCTACCATATACTTTTCCTATTATACTAAGAAGACAAATGCCCCTATGATTACCACACACTTCTTTTTCCCCTTTTCCATTGTACAAGGGAATAATTATACCTGACTTCCAATCCTCCGGGACTCTACGTTCCTCCCAGGCCAATCTGCACATCTTCCACATCCATTCTACTACTCTCTCTCCCCCATGCTTCAGCATTTCACCACACACTCCATCAATTCCTGGGGCTTTCCCCGATTTAACTTTCTTCATTGCTTCCACAACTTCCATCCTAATGATTTCTTCCTGTCTTCTCACCTCGCTCCTCCCAGCCATTCTCCAGCCACTTATACTCGCATTACTTCCATCCTCTACGTTCAACAATTCCTTAGAGTGTTCTCTCCATCTGCTCAATTTTTCTCCCTTCTCCACTTGTAATCTACCATTTTTATCTTTCACTCCCCTGCTAACTTCACTTCCACCCTGTCTTACTCTTTTCACCTCTTTCCAGAACATTTTCTTACAGTCCCTCCACTTTACACTCAAATTCCTTCCAAATTCCTCATCCTTTCTCTTCTTACTCTCTCTTACTAATCTTTTCACCTCTCTTTTTCTTTCTACATATAACTCTCTCTTCCTCCTCTCAACTTCTTCCACGCCCCTATTTCTCATCCATTCATTGTATGCTTTCTTCTTATGTGCCACAGCCTGTCTCACCTCTTCAATCCACCACGCTGTTCCTTGCACCCCCCTCTGTCTTCTCGTGTTTCCACACACCACATCACATGCTGCACATATTTCTTCTGTAAATATCCTACACACACCTTCCACGTCTCCCATCTGCTCCAATTCATATTTGCCCAGTCGTTCCTCCACTTCTCTCTTATAATCTGCCTTTTTCTCATCCTCTTGTAACCTTTCCACTCTCCTTGCAACTACTCCTTCCTCTCGTCTTTCCCTTCTTCTATTCCTCCATGTTACTGGAATCCTAATTCTGGCCACCACCAAGTAGTGGTCAGAAAGTCCACTCCCCCAACCTGTATAAGCTCTTGCATCCATTACACATCTTCGCATCCTTTCATCCACACACACATAATCAATCATTGCCTTCCTTTCATTCAGTTCACCACCCACCGTTCTCATAACTCGCCATGTATACCTGTGGATCATTTTTATGCCTGAAGAGGGTAATGGCTATCACCAACCCCCTCCCAACACAAATGTCCACTAACGCACTCCCATACTCATCTATCTCAGCAGGCACACCCCATTCACCAATTATTCCATCCACCTTCACATTCCCAACTTTACCATTCATATCACCGATCAAAAACACTCTCTCATTCCTTCCAGACTTTTCCATGCACACTTCTACATCTGTCCAGAACTCTTCTCCCACTCTTCTAGCACGATCTTGCGTTGGCGCATACACACACACAGTCACCCACATTTGTTTTCCAACTTTCAACTTTACCCACACAATCCTTGACCCAACTGATCCATACTGTCTTATGCTCTTCTTCCATCTTTTACTCACAACTATACATACTCCTTCCTTTGCCCTCTCATTCTCACCTACTCCTGTACATATACCTCATCCATTCTCCCATTCTCTCACACTTTCTCCTCACCATTTTGTTTCAGTTATTCCACATACATCCACTTTCGCACCCTCAAGCACCTGGACAATCTCTCTCTCTTTCACCTCATCATTCGCTCCTCTTACATTCCATGTACCCATTACCAAGTCCCTTGTCCGGTCCTGGGTCGTCATCGTTTGGTCAGTCCTTGTCCGAGGCTTCCTGTTTGTTTTTTTAGTTAGTTGTCTTCCGGGGAGAGGCACTAACCCTCCGCCAACCCTTTTAGTCGCCTTTTACGACAAGCAGGGATACTGGGGGAGTATTCTTGAAAAACTCCCCTACCCCCAGTATATATATATATATATATATATCACAAAGCTGGGAATAGCTCCGATATTAGTAGCGGCGCTACATAGGGCTGTTACTATTTTAAAACCGATGGTGGTAACGCCATTACTTTTTTTAGCCAGTGGCGGAACTGAGAGCGCCGCTACTTTTTGGCCGTACTCAAGCGTTACCGCGCTTCTCGCTACTCACGCGACGAATACAGGTCCATAGTCGGTGAGTACATACAGATATGCCGACGGTTTGGTTGTATGTATTAATGACGAAAAATAATACTTTCGTCAATTCTGTCAATTAATGATGTTTGTTCTACATTACATCAGTAATTTATTAATTATAATTTATTAGTAATGTGCAATAATTAGACAGGAATATGCTAGTTAATCATTGATCATTTTAATTAAGTAAAGATAAATAAGGATGTCAGCTAGATGTAGGCAGTGCTAACACACACACACACACACACACACACACCTCTAACTATCTCTGTCTCTAACTCCCGCTCTCCCCCTCTCTCTCTTTCAGACTAGTTGTAACTCACTACGTTATTATTTCGTAACAGTATGCTGCTTTTAGCTTAAAGTAATGGGGAAAAAAACATTGCTATTGTATAAATAACCTTTAAAATAAAGCCCCAGTTCATTTTTACTTTCGTTTTCATACATATCTTAAATAGGTATCTTGAAAATATAATACATCTATATAATGTGTATCAATGGTAGGCCACATTTTTTTGCCTTTTATTAACGTATGTTACTTTCAGTAGGTATACTATGAAACAATGTAAAAGAACATTTGTTACATTATACAGTAAATAGCTATTTCCTGTACCTTCGACTCTAACTTCATTAACTCTAGATAGGTAATCTTGATTTTGTTACTATATTAGGTAATGTGGGGTCTGACGGACCCCACGGGAAAAAAAAAAAAAAAAAAATACTTCCGTTTGAGATATTTCAAAATGCTTCAATACACAAATAATTCAACCCCTTATCTTTAAAAAGGGCCAGAAAAAAATAAAGTTTAATTGAAAAAATATATATTTTTTTAAAGTCTATACAAAAATGGTAAAATTTTAGGTATACAAATTTTTAAAATTAAATCTTGCATAATTGAAAAGTAATATCATGATTCCTTGGATGGTCTGCAGTAGACCGATGTTGGGACCTTCTGTATACAAAAGGAGAAAGACAGCAAATTGAAATAAAAAAAATCACAAGAGGGCTCAACTGAGGTTACATTATAGGTAATCTGAGGTCTAACATACCCCAATGGCTCTATAGAGCAAAATCAGAGCCAGGTACAGCTATGACCCCATCATCCCCATGAAGAGCATCACTAGGCAGGAAGGTAATGAGACGGACAGATCTGTAGCCCTGATGCTCATATTTTTAAAAATTAAATTTCGGGGACTGGGGTTTCTGAGACCCCACATTACCTATCTAGGGTAGTGACACCGACATATATATGATTTTTTTTTTTTTCACTATAAGTATATACTGACATTACTGGTACAGAACATAACCACTCACACTGACTAATATTATCAAATCAGTATATAGTGTATTGCTATATCACTGATTTTTGTTGACCTTTCCTTCGTGCACCTTTTTCTTATCCAAAGTAGCAGGGGCAGGAGCGCCGCTTCATTTCGTATCAAGTAGCGAAACCAGTAATGCCACTACTTTTTCGAGCTAGTAGTGGGAATGGGAGCGCCGCTACTTTTTATTAGTAGCGTTCCCAGCATTGTATATATATATATATATATATATATATATATATATATATATATATATATATATATATATATATATATATATATATATACAGTATATATATATATATATATATATATATATATATATATATATATCAGCAGCAGGTATTACAAGTACCCTGCTCAACAAAGGCCCCATCCAACCTTCTTCATGAATTCCTTGACTGAGTCAATGTCTGCCAGATTGTACCAGCAAACTTCTTTATCTAATATCCTCACCTCCTGTCTCACCTTTTTGTGCTATGATTGAAATCTCTTGGAAACCAGTCAGTCAGCCTCTTGTTCCATTAGTTATCCTTTATTCTTGCTATATGACCTGCCCACCTTCATTTCTGTTCTTTTATAACTTCCACAATGTATTTGACTTTAGTCTGCTCTTTCACTGAAGTTGCTCTCTTCTTGTATCTCACAGATATTCCCAACACTGACCTTTCCATTGCCCTTTCAGAAGATACTAGTCTGTTTTCCATTGATTTTGTCAGTTTGCGGGTCACACAACCGTACGTCATAGCTGGGATTATACATTCGTATTCATAACAATCAATAAAAGATTCAGAAATGCAGTGGCACAATGCAGAACTTACCCTGATGCTGACTGTGGGCAGCGATGTGACCATGTTCCAGTTGGTGCAGTGCTGAAGGTGAGGTTTAAAAGAGAGAAGAAGCGGAAATTAAGAGACTGGAGTTTGCTACAGAGGGAGGAAGTCAGGTCCAACTCTGAAATCGAGGTGAGGAACTGAATTTGAACTTTTGGATGAAAACCTTCACAGACTAAATCCGACTGGAACGCCTTAATTACGAACTAAACTAAGTAATGCAATACGGTAAACTAAAGTACTGAAGTAACTGAAGTAAGTACTAAAGTAACTGGCTAAAGTACTAAAAGGGTACAAACTCTCGGTATTTTACATACTGAACTCTACAGAAAGTTGGAAGCAAACAAAGAATTCGGTCGTTTACTTGACATCTTTCACTAACAAACAAAAGAAAAACAGAAGACACTTTTTCACTCGCTGATTTCTGACCGTAAACTAACTCGAACAGCAAAGAAGTACCGTTTAAATACCCTTATGGAACATTCTAAAAATTTCCACTACACTCCACAAACTTCCATTTTTTTCAGTAGTCTTCCATGACTTTCCATTTATTTTGGTAACAAAACATTCTTGGTTCTCCATGAAACTTCTTAATTCGTTCTTTCTTATATTTTGTAGGACCTTTCAACTCTTTTTCTGTTATTTTTCTATCTTGTGACATTCTTAACAAGATTTAATTAATTTAATGAGTTGCATTTTTTGTATTATTTTCATTCGATTTTTTTCATTCTTTCCAAATCGAGGTTAACCCCCCCTGTCGCCCTTTTGCACGGCCTTGCTAACAAGCAAGTTACAATATCCAACAATATTTTACAAAAATGTTTAGACATGAGTGCACCAATGGTGACAAAAATAGTTAAAAGACCCTTCTACTCCTGGGTAACAGGTGACGCAAGAGCTCTGATGCAAGAAAGAGATAATGGACGAAATAATCTTAAAAATTATAGAAACAATGTAGATTTACATGACATTGAAAAAAGCAGGTTATGGGGCAGGTTCCCAGAGTTAAATCAGAGTATTACAGTAAAATATTAAAGGAAACCAAAGGTAATACTGAAGGAACCTGAAGAAACTTAAGAGAGTTGGTTCCTATTGCTAAAACAATAACAGTAAATTTCACACTAACGACAATGCTGAAAATGTACACAAGGTAAACGAGTTTGAAAGTTACTTTGTAAATGTTGGAAAAAACATTTTTGAGAAGTCTCGGCAACATATAAGAAACGATAACTCAGTAATAATGAATCACACAGCAAATCAGAACTGTATGTTTCGAACTGAACCCGTAAATATTTATACTATTATTCTGGCGATAAAGCATCTAAAAATACTAACGCCAGTGGCTTAGACGGTATTCAAGTACACTTCTTGAGAGATTCCCTCCCTGTGATCATCCCATATCTCCGTTGCACAATGAATACCTTAGTCGAAACAGGAGTTTTCCTTACAGCGTGGAAACACTCCATAGTGGTCCAGGTTTTTAATCAAATAATTTGGATGAAGCTTCCAACTTCATTCCAATATCTTTGTTGCTTATACTTTCCAAAATACTTGGAAAGATTGTAGCATCGTTACTTATGGATTACCTGAAAAAGAATCATCTCCTCAGTAATTCTCAACATGGCTTAGACGTAATCATTCGATTGAAACTGCTTTCTTAACACTGTCTTGTAACCTATATGAAAACCTAGATAACAGAAATGTATTTTTGATTGCGCTCTGCGATCTTTCCAAGGCATTTGATAATGTCTGTCAAACTGTGTTAATTAACAAATATCTAAAGGTAAATGTAGATTCCTTCCGGCTGTAAAACTACTTAATTAGGATAACTCAGTCTGTCCGAATTAGCAGGTTTGTCTCAAACTTGATATCTAGTATGGGGTACCTCAGGGATCTGTGTTCGGCCCTGTTCCATTTATTATTGATGTTAATAACCTCTCACAAGCAATAACTGACTCGCCAACGACACTCAGTTCCTCCACACTGGCAGCATTGATGGTATAAGATGCAAACCAATCTTAGCTCGTGCTGAAGAATACTTTCACACTATTGGTTTATTGCTGAACATCAGTAAAACCCAGTGTAAGTTTATAGGTACGAGATGACTGTTGTCACGGATCCCACGAGACACTCACATGCAAATAGATGGCACCCAACTCTTTCCCAGCAGTTCCTTTAAAAATTTACGTGTGTACTTTGTTAATACTGTGACATTCAACACACATATTGACGAAATGAGTAAAAAAAGTAATTATGATTCTAATATACTTTAATCGCAAAAAGGATGATTTTAATAAGGCTACAAGAATAACTGTAGTAGTCACTAGTATTTTCAGTTATGGCTTAATGATGTGGAGTCGATAAACTTAACACAATTATAACGGGTACAAAAACTTCAGAACTTCGCCGCTAAAGTAGCAGTAGGTGGTATCGCTAAATATAATCATGTCACCCCTTGAATAAAAGAAGTAGGATGACTAAGACTTCTTCAGAGATGAAAGTATGCATTACGAAGAGCAGTGTACAATATTAAACAAAGCAGGTCCGAACTGGCAATTCTCACTCCCTAAAGTAAGACAAATCTATATTGTCAATACAGGGCAACAACGACATATGTACGTCCCCAAAACAAACACTAGGATCGGAGCAAAGTCCCTTAAAGTGACTGGACCTAATTTCTGGAACCGTCTTCCATCTAATGTTTCCAGTACTCATGCAATATATTCCTATAGGAAACAGCTGACAATTTTTCTTTTAAATACCGTTTAAACAGTAACATTTCTACTAACAGTGTTAATGAAACCTTGTTATGACAACATGTTCGTATATACATCTGTGTGTACCCTACATAGAGAGAGAGAGAGAGAGAGAGAGAGAGAGAGAGAGAGAGGTGGGTGGGGTGTGGGTGTAGATTTTAAATTATTATATGCCTTTTATGTAATGAATAACCATTGTAATAACGGAAATAAAATTCTGATTCTGATTCTCTCTCTCTCTCTCTCTCTCTCTCTCAACCATTTTTATCCTCCCGTACCATTATACGCCTCTATTGTCACCGCTAATTTGCCTTTCGGGAGAGGTTACTATAGGGTTTGACCCAGCGCCGTGACGGACATTATAAGTTAATGCTGCTAGGATGGTATTTTCACTGGCTTGTATGTATTCGTACCCTGTCAGCTCTACCAGTGACACATACTCGTACATTACAAACAAAAGAACCATTACAACACTTTCATTTCTAATGCTTCACTTCCTAAATGAAACTCTTCCTTATTTTTAATCTGCCAGCATGGGGAAGGATAATTGTAGCAGTCACTCTCCTTCCTATAATTTGGCCAGGTCTGGTGTTGGCTTAATATGAAATGATCCACGTACACTAATTCAGGACACTGGAAGTTTATACCGTCGTCCAGTTGGTGAACGTTCCGCACCAATATATTATTTATCAGACACACTTTACCACCAGTTCTGATGTAGTATGTTAGAAATGGGAATGTAAAGTGTGTCCAGGGAAATGTCTACCAAATTTCACGATGTTATTAATGGGATAATTTTATTTAATAAAAGTTGTATCAAAATCAGTCCAATTCCTCACCGTTATGGGGCCACAGTTATACGATGGCCTTGGGTTAATTGCAAGGGGGGACGATTTTCGCTGGAAGGTCATCAGTAATTGTACTTCCGTGATTACAGACAATTAGCCCATGTTGAAATAGCGCGCATTACGCAAAATTATTCGCAACATACCTCCTGATTTGGGGTACCATTCTAGTGTGGCACCGAAAGTTTTACTGGGTGTACAATGTAACCTTTCACGATTATTACAAGTCTGCAACTTTCCCCATCCAAATTTCCACTTACGTACTCTCTGTAGTCACAGGCACTCCCACACACACCTTACACACACACACACACAAACCCTCTTACACTTCCTCCACATTCACACACTCCATATTCACACAAACAAATACTTAGTCACATGAACTCTAAAGACCGCCCCCCCCCCCACACACACACTCACCATCAAGGCAACTTTAGTTTTATGCACATTGTCAATATACCTCACTGACTCTTTTGTACACCTTTTTTTTTTTCATGTAATTTATTTTTCTTTAAAAATCTCTGATGTGGAAGATGGATAAAGAGTATGCGGCATGAGTGAAAGGATTCCAAGACGTTTACTGGTGCACATATATTTACACACACACACACACACACACACACAATCAATCAATCAAACGTTCTCACATACAAACACACTCTTACACATCAAAACTCTCTTACACATTCCTCCATATTCACACAATCCATATTCAGACATACACAACACTCACAATCATATAAACTGTAAACACACTCCCCACCCCTCACACACTCACCATCAAAGCAACTAACATTATAAACACATTGTCAGTATACCTCATTGACTCTTTTGTAAACTTTTTTTTTTCCTTTCTTTTTATTGCCGGCCTTTAGCAAGGCGGGGCGATAATGTTTTTGCCAGCGTCTGTGTGTGTGTGTGTGTGTGTGTGTGTGTGTGTGTGTTCCAACATACCTCGGAAAGTTGTGGACGATTTTTCACCAAACTTTCGGGAAATAGCTACTCTGTGGATTTGAGGAAGCCTATTACTTTTGGTGTGGATTTGATCAATGACGGCCGAATGCCAACCACCATATATATATATATATATATATATATATATATATATATATATATATATATTTATTTATTTAATATGGACTGGCTTTTTGTGAATCTCGTAGAGTTTTGTGAATTTTCTTCAAATTTATTTTGTAGGTAATTTGTACACTCAAGCTGGTAAATTTGCGCCCACGTGTTAGGACTGCATATTATAATTGCAAATCATAACAGATAGATAGATAAACAGATAGATAGAGAGACAGATAAAAGCAGGATGTCAGATGATGAGAAGGTACTGTGTCTGCAAGAATCGAGCAATGCTAAACATGCTTACACACTCTTAACTCAAGGAATGCTTTATAGGCACACGACAGTGCCTAGTGACCATACACACACATACACACATACTCACACACAGGCTTCTAGAACTTTCCATCCACAGTGGACACACGTGACACAACCCCTGCTACACCAGAATTTAGGAAAGAGAGCTCAGAAGGAAGCTAGCCATAGAACAGACAGGTCGCAGGGAGAAGGGCTTAGCAACTTGGGAGAGAGAGAGAGAGCGAGACAGGGAGACAGGGACTCTACTCATACTCACTCGTGAGTGAGAGACTTGTTAATATTTCCAAGACAAATAAAAATAGTCCCATACTATTCTTTACCTCTCCTGTCATTGCACGACAAATGGGAAAGAAGATTATCTACTTACAAAGCTACTCAAGTATAACAACCGCTCGTCCAGAAGTCTAATATATATAACTTCTCTACAAGTAACTACAAAGTCTTTTTATGACATTTGAGTCATAACACACGTACCTAAATATTTGTGTCAACTGGGCTGGTAACACTGTGTGGGGGAGGAGTCTGCGTAGGTGGAACACAGCAGGGCAACATGAAGTGTTAAGTAGATGGCCACTAATATACTTGTCAAATTGTTCTTGCAGATAGATCTGGCAGGATGTTTTGCATAACTGATAACGATGAGGCATGTAAAAAACACCCATGAATGTTAATGAACGTAATAGCATGTGGTGTTGCCAAGAACCGCTGTTGTCGTAGGGCATCTGTTATTCATCACATAATAATTATGGAAGAGGGCACTTTATTAGCAGGTGGCAATTATGAAACTCCATCCATGAAGGATTCTGCTCAGCATTGTTAAATACAAACACAGAAACTCTGGCAAAGGGGACCATGCAATAATTATGGACTAATTGTCATGTCTTATGACCTCTACACATTCACCGTCCCCATCCAGTACCCCTCTCAGTATCCCCCGTCCCCATCATATTCCGTGTCAGGTATTCGGTTTGGTTTGGTAAGATTCGTCGGTAAGAAATGACGTTACCGACATGGGACATTGATCCTAAATATAGTTACCACTTATGTTAATGAAAGGGAATTGAGTCATGCGTATTGTTAGTGCCAGCATTGAACATTTAATGCGTCGGCTTGTTTGGAGCAGTAACTGGTTCAGATAATGGAGCATGTGCCACTGATTCATCCAAGATTTTGTAAAATGGCACCTACGACATCAGGTCAGATCTGGCAGGATGTATTGCATAACTGACAACGATGAGGGATGTAAAAAACACCCATGAATGTTAATGGACGTAACATCACGTGGTGTTGCCCTAGCATGTATTCAATATGGACGGTGGGTGTTAGCGCCGAAGTGATGACATGTGGAGGTGTAGGACTACTGGGCCTTGGGATAGGCCACGGCCCGCAAGAAATAGGCCCTGAGCCTTTGCCCAGAGTCGGACATGTAAAAAAAAAAAAAAAAAAAAAAAGAACCGCTGTTGTCGTAGGGCATCTGTTAATCATCACGTAATAATTATGGAAGACGGCACTTTATTAGCAGGTGGCAATTATGAAACTCCATCCATGAAGGATTCTGCTCAGTATTGTTAGACAAACACAATATAAGTATGTTACGTGACACTATGAGACATTGGCTATTGTTTGCTGGTGGCTGAATTCATGCATCTGACCTGATGTCATAGGTGCCATTTTACAAAATCTTGGATGAATCAGTGGCACATGCTCCATTATCCGAACCAGTTACTGCTCCAAACAAACCGACGCATTAAATGTTCAACGCTGGCACTAACAATACGCATGACTCAATTCCCTTTCATTAACATAAGTGGTAACTATATTTAGGATCAATGTCCCATGTCGGTAACGTCATTTCTTACCGACGAATCTTACCAAACCAAACCGAATACCTGACACGGAATATGAGGGGGACGGGGGATACTGAGAGGGGTACTGGATGGGGACGGTGAATGTGTAGAGGTCATAAGACATGACAATTAGTCCATAATTATTGCATGGCCCCCTTTGCCAGGGTTTCTGTGTTTGTATTTAACAATGCTGAGCAGAATCCTTCATGGATGGAGTTTCATAATTGCCACCTGCTAATAAAGTGCCCTCTTCCATAATTATTACGTGATGAATAACAGCTGCCCTACGACAACAGCAGTTCTTGGCAACACCACGTGATATTACGTTCATTAACATTCATGGGTGTTTTTTACATGCCTCATCGTTATCAGTTATGCAAAACATCCTGCCAGATCTATCTGCAAGAACAATTTGACAAGTATATTAGTGGCCATCTACTTAACACTTCATGTTGCCCTGCTGTGTTCCACCTACGCTGACTCCTCCCCCACACAGTGTTACCAGCTCAGTTGACACTAACATCTAGCTACCATACATGGGCGCGAATTTATTGGCTTGTGTATACCTTATCCAAAGACATATTTTGGCGGGTGATTAGCATTCGGCCCTCAAATGCTTTGTTTCATTTCTGTTATTTCTTTTTCTTTATAAAATATTGGATGTGGAGATGGAGAAAGAATATGCGGTATGAGCGAAAGGATTCCAAATCGTGAACTGGATACATGTTTTTAACCGTATCGGGAAGAGAGAGAGAGAGAGAGAGATAACTGTTAAACGTTGTCATTCCCATATTGATACCTCCCCGAGGTGTATGAGCTTGAGACTAGATCACCATATTTCACAACATCTTAGGGTAGGTGCCCCTTTGGAACTGCCTCCCCCTAGCACACACACACACACACACACACACACACACACACACTCACACACAATCTTCGCCTTTTGAATGTATAAATCGATTCATATTTCACGTCATTTAAGCCAAGAGTAAGAGGCCGACCTGAGCCAATTGAAGTACGCACGACCAAAGTCTCGCGCCAAGCTTTTCAAATTCAAACGAGCACACTGAAGGCCTGGCAATAGTTGCCGACTTGATGTACTCAGGTCATGGGCTTAGACTTGTCACTCCAAGATGCAAATACATACTCGGTGTGTGTGTGGGGGGGGTGGGGAGGTCTGACTGTTGTGAAGCCATTCTTCCTATCTCTTCACAGCACATAACGTTCATATGATTGTATATTTCTCTTTACACCTTTCTAAATATCATAAAATAATTACCTGTTTCCTAAGGATACCCACAGACTAGAATTCCATATTTCTTTCTCTGCATCCTGAGATCCGTGAGTTACTGCGCTGGCCACATTTCTTATACCTGGAGAGGGTCACGCAGTACGGTGATTGGAAACAAGTAAAGCATTAAACCTGGTGAGAAAACTATCAACCGATATACTGGTGAATTGGAAAGATGGTTCTGGCATATTCCTGTTTACTGCACCAGGGTTATTAAGGCATTTCTTGTTAAATCTCAATTTTTCCCTTAGAATATGCCCCACAATAGTTAATGGTATATCGAAGTCCCCAGGTGCACTGCTAGGTGAGCATGGGCAAGGCAATAGCACGAGTGAACATGGACAAGCACTAACAAGAGTGAACATCAGTAAGACAATAACAGAAGTGAACATCAGTAAGACAATAACAGGAGTGAACATGAACAAGGGAATAACATTAGTGAACATGGACAAGGTAACTCAGAAAGGGGGAGAACATGGACAAGAAAAGAGGAGTGAACATGGGCAAGGGAATAACAAGAGTGAACATGAACAAGGGAATAACAAAAGTAAACAAGGGAATAACATGAATAGACTTGGACAAGGAAATAACAGGAGTAAACATGAACAAGGGAATAACAGAAGTAAACATGGACAAGGGAGTAACAAGAGTGAACATGAACAAGGGAATAATAAGAGTGAGCATGGATAATGAAATGGCAAGAATATCAGGGATTTTGAATTATGGACAAGGAAAACTGGAGAACAAAATGTACCAGCCAGACCAGCCCGCGTATCAAACTGGATATGTTAATCACTGCACACAGACACACCGTAGAGTTTACCACAAAACTCTTAACCCATCACTTATGACTTCGAAATACCTGTACTCGGTGTCGTCCAAAAGGCCATCGCCTACACACACACACACACACACACACACACACACACACATATATATATATATATATATATATATATATATATATATATATATATATATATATATATATATATATATATATATATATATATATGAAGCCTCTGTGGTACAGTGTTAGAATATATATATATATATATATATATATATATATGGAGCCACTGTGGTACAGTGGTAGAGTGTGCGTTTTGCACACTGGTGAGCGTGGGTTCGCTTCTCCCCAGAGTTGTAAAAACTTTGGGAAGCATTCACCAAGCCACTTACTACTTTGGCGGACACCAGGGGTGATGTGGTTGAACCAGTGTCGCATACTAGTATGCTTGCACCCAATCGGCTTAAGGCTGGCCGTACTTGGTTTACAGACAACACACACATCCAAAGCCACTACAGTCACACTCACAAGCACTTCTCACCCTACATACAGTCTCTACCAGACAGCTTAAGCCACTGGATAGGGATACATTGGCTGTATCGTCCCTGCTTCGGTAGGGATAGGCCGGTACTGCAGTGGACCTCAAATGGCTGATAATTATATATATATATATATGGAAAGTTTTTAATGCTCCAGACGGGAATTGAAACCGAGACCTCTAGATAGAAGCCAGGCACTATTACACAACGGCGTGATAAAAGCTAACCTGAATTCAACGACAAACCAGGTAAATCCGTTATGGGAGGATATATTTTATCCCCAACCCTTATGATGATACACATTTCAAAAACATCATGATTTTTGCTTAGCCCCACGCAACTCGGCAAGTGACAGAGCAGTTTTAATCTATCCCAGCCAGTACACAAGCGTCTTCCATTTTATATACTGGAGAAACATATTACACGTGCTTACATATGTAGAAAGTTTTTGTCACTCCAGCTGGAATCGAACCCGAGACCTCTACACAGAAGTCAGGCAGTGTTACCACTACACCATGGCATGATTAAGATAAGCCACCTGAATTCATCATATGGGTTGGGATTGAAACACATCCTCCCATAACGGATTTACCTGGTTCGTCGTTGAATGCAGATGGCTTAGCCTTTATCACGCCATGGTGCAGTGGTAACAGTGCCTTGACTTCCATCTCTCAGGTTCGATTCCTGGCTAGAACGTTAAAAACTTTCCAGATATGTGGTTACGTGTAATGTTAGTCCAACACACACACACACACACACACAAATAATATATATATATATATATATATATATATATATATATATATATATATATATATATATAACTTGAAGTTTTCAGCAGTCAACTTTCTCATACCTTTATATTTACATGCATGGAAACCATTCTTAATAACACAGCAAGAATACTGAAATTTTAACATTTAAATTTTCAGTACAATTACAAATATTTTCCCTACAGAGAAAGGGAAAGCAAACATTTCATTGTGAAACCACCGATGACTTTCGTGGGAGTATCTATAGGCATTATATTCCTGTAAATATAAGACACTTCGTTACGACAAATAGAAAATCAGTGATAAATGTTTTTCGGAAACCAGTGATTCGATCTTCCAATCCCAGCACACTTCTCAGAATATAATTTTAGAGTTTCGTAACCATTTGACTTAAAAGTGGACAGATATCTATCTATCCATCTATCTACTGCCAGACGCCTCAATCCCGTTTGGGGTGGCCACAAACAAATCGCCTCCAAGTCGCCCTGTCCCCCGCCATTTCACTGCCCTGCTCCAAACTCACACCACCCTCTCTCATATACCTCTCCACCCCATCCTGTCATAAAAAGAGCTTGTAATTACTTGTTAAGAAGTTATATATATATTAGACTTGTGGACGAGCGGTTGTTATACTTGAGTAGCTTTGTAAGTAGATAATCTTCTTTCCCATTTGCCGTGCAATGACAGGAGAGGTAAAGAATAGTATGGGACTATATTTATTTGTCTTGGAAATATTAACAAGTCTCTCACTCACGAGTGAGTATGAGTAGAGTCCCTGTCTCCCTGTCTCGCTCTCTCTGTCTCTCTCTCAAGTTGCTAAGCCCTTCTCCCTGCGACCTGTCTGTTCTATGGCTAGCTTCCTTCTCAGCTCTCTTTCCTAAATTCTGGTGTAGCAGGAGTCGTGTCACGTGTGTTCCCTGTGATTGGAAAGTTCTAGAAGCCTGTGTGTGAGTATTCGTGTATGTGTGTGTATGGTCACTAGGCGCTGTCGTGTGCCTATAAAGCATTCCTTGAGTTAAGAGTGTGTAAGCATGTTTAGCATTGCTCGATTCTTGCAGACACAGTACCTTCTCATCATCCGACTTCCTGCTTCTATCTGTCTCTCTATCTATCTATTTATCTATCTATCTATTATGATTTACAGTTATAATATGGAGTCCTAACATATGCTCGGTACACGCCACTGGAGGTCCTCCGACAGCAATCATCATTGACATATGCTAATCTATTAGTATATAATATTGATTATAATATTGTATACATATAACATTTATAGTAAATAGTGATTATTCAGTAACATTACATTTTAAACAAGTTGTATACATTTTGTGAGATGTGTATGTATAACAGACATACGCATATAATTGTGCAATGGTAATACTGCTAGGTTATACATTACATATTGAGTTATCACTTTAGTAATGTCTAATATTTCACCTAACTTGTATGATGATACTGGTAATACAGAATTGTGGTATAATGGTATGACTTTACATAATATTGTAGTAATACATAATTGTAATATTTTATGAATTGTTACATAATATTGTGGTAATGCATAATTGTGTTGGCCTTATAATTGTAGTTACATTTTGTTAATGCAACTGTTACATAAGTGTCTTGGCCTTATAATTGTAGTTAAAGTTACATAAAAGTTACATCTTGTTAATGCAACTATTACATAATTGGCAATGTGTAACATAATGCAATCGTTTGTCGTTACATAATTGTTACATATCGTTTGTAGTTACATAATTGTAGTTAAAGTTACATAAAAGTTACATCTTGTTAATGCAACTGTTACATAAATGGTACATATTGTTTGTAGTTACATAATTGTAGCAAGTGTAACATAATGCAATTGTTTGTCGTTACATAAGTGTTACATATCGTTTGTAGTTACATAATTGTAGCAAGTGTAACATAATGCAATCGTTTGTCGTTACATAATTGTTACATATCGTTTGTAGTTACATAATTGTAATAATTGCAGTCCTGACATATGAATCCGGTCATGCTGCTGTCGATGATAGAGATGATGTGCCATGCCACTTGCTTGTGGAGACAACAATTTGCTTTTTTTTTTGTAGTTTATGTGGTATTTTGGCATATGTAGTAACACTTACACTTATTTCCATTTGTTTGTTATGTGATCTTACTCTATTTCTCTCCTTTTTCTTTCTTTCTTTTTTTTTTTTTTGTATGTATTGATTTTCTATAGTTTGTTTTTCTTCGCTTGTGTATGCTTTTTCTATGTTGTTCATGGTTGCATAATTACTGGCTAATTTCCTTGGGATACTTTTTTAAAGTTTAGTTTATATTGCACAGGTATTACTGAAAATGATATTATATAGTCCCATATTTTGTTATTATATATATATATATATATATATATATATATATATATATATATATACACTATATACACTGACTTGTTGTTCACTTGTACCTATCGTGGGTAATATGTGTGTCAGCACTGTGTGGAAATCATTGTCTTCACGATTGTGTTGAAGATGTTCACTCTTGCTAACGTCATTTGTGTTGGCCATTTTTTTGTTCTCTAGTATACCTTGTAACTTAATTAATATGTTTCCACTAGGTAGTTTTAATTAATAAATGTTTAATACAGTTCTTTTAATCGCTCACTGAGTAACTGTGATGGTATATTTTCTTTATTACTTTGTAGATATAATAATGTATAGCTGTATGTATGAAACACGTATTTTATGTAGGTATAAATGGTAACACTCGTCGGTAGTAAATAAATATTATAATAAGTGAATGAATATATACAGTGTAGAATATTTATTGTTGGTGATTATTTAGTGTTTGAGTTATGCAGATAACTGAAGTAAGTATGTGTATTTAAGCTGTAACTCTACAGTACGTTTTATATGTTTGTGCAGAAGCTTATTGTCTATCACTGTGTATTGTATAAATGAAGTAACTATGTAACTCACTAATTTTTACCGTGGTGGGAATGGTGTGAGTGGTGGTGCAGGTGGTGAGTTGACTGACGTGGCGTCTTTTCAGTAAGCACGCATGATGACGTCGACTTCCCACATTGGTAGCTGTGGTGAGTGAATGAGTAGCGATGAGTAACTTGAGTGAAGATGAGTGAGTAAGATGAGTTGTGAATATGGACTTGGTATTTGCTTCGTCGTCTTGACCTCTTCACACCTGCGTAAGCGGCGGGGGTTGGGTGGATGTAGCAGAGAGAGGAGGGTGAGGTCTGGTGGTTATGAGTTGTGAGTCGTCTCTCACTCTTCGTTTGTTTGTTTGTTTGTTTTTTCTTCTTTCTTTCTTGATGTATTCTTGGTCCTTTTTTCTTGTGATTTAAGCATTGTAGGATGAAGACTGCCGCTACTTGTAGGTGTGTGTAGAAGATTATACAGACGACTCGTAGAGTTGTTACTTGTAGTTGATTGTAGATGGTTGTAGTTTGCTGGTTCGTCGTAGAAGTTGCAAGATTGTTTGTATCGATATATTGTTAAACTACTTGCAAGGCGTCCTGTGACCTCTTCACCTCTACATCAGCGTGATGATCGGGGAGACGGAGGGGGCTGGTTGGAGAGAATACTGTCAGGAGCTGGTTGTAAGTTGTTGGTTGTGAGAGGTAATCTTGTTTTCAATCTTGATATCTTGTAGGAATTCACTCTTGATTTGTAGACGAGGTTCGTATACGTTCGCTGCTACCAAATGTCATAAAAAGACTTTGTAACTCCTTTGTAGCTACTCTTGTAGAGAAGTTATATATATATTAGACTTATGGACGAGCGGTTGTTATACTTGAGTAGATTTGGAAGTAGATAATCTTCTTTCCCATTTGCCGTGCAATGACAGGAGAGGTAAAGAATAGTATGGGACTATATTTATTTGTCTTGGAAATATTAACAAGTCTCTCACTCACGAGTGAGTATGAGTAGAGTCCCTGTCTCCCTGTCTCGCTCTCTCTGTCTCTTTCTCAAGTTGCTAAGCCTTTCTCCCTGCGACCTGTCTGTTCTATGGCTAGCTTCCTTCTCAGCTCTCTTTCCTAAATTCTGGTGTAGCAGGAGTCATGTCACGTGTGTTCCCTGTGATTGGAAAGTTCTAGAAGTCTGTGTGTGAGTATGTGTGTATGTGTGTGTATGGTCACTAGGCGCTGTCGTGTGCCTATAAAGCATTCCTTGAGTTAAGAGTGTGTAAGCATGTTTAGCATTGCTCGATTCTTGCAGACACAGTACCTTCTCATCATCCGACTTCCTGCTTCTATCTGTTTCTCTATCTACCTATTTATCTATCTATCTATCTATTATGATTTGTAATTATAATATGGAGTCCTAACAATCCCTCCATCTCATCCTCGGCCTCCCCCTCCCTCTTCCCCCCTCCACTTCACTCACATACACTCTCTTCGTCAGTCTTTCACCCTCCATCCTCTCCACATGACCAAACCACCTCAGTGTGTTCCTTATAACGCTTCCTATCACATCCACATCCACACCACAACGCTCCTTTATATCCTCATTCGTCAGCCTGTCTCTCCATGTGACTCCACAGGCTCCTCTTAAATAACTCATTTCCACTGCTCTCACTCTTGACTTGTGTCCTTCCAACAACGTCCAAGCTTCACTTCCATACATTAGAGTTGGTATCACAATACTGTCATGTAGTAACTTTTTCACTTCCATGCTCACTTCCCTGTTTCTTATCATTGCTTTCAAAGAACCAGCAACCTTTCTTCTTTGTTGTACCCTTTCAAGCACTTCACCCTCCAAACCTCCATCCTTACTCATCACACTACCCAAGTACTTAAACGTACTCACATTTTCCAATTCCTCACCATCCAACCTCGCTGTACATTCACTGACTTCACCTCTCTCAAAGACCATCACTTTACTCTTCCCTACATTCACCTTTAGATTCCGTTTCTTACACACTCTCCCAAACTCATCCACCAAGCCTTGCAGCTCCCCTTCGTCTTCACTCAACAACACAGTATCATCTGCAAACAACAGTACAGGGAGTTTCCAAACACTATCCTGTCTCACCAGGGCCACTCCAACATCCACTACCTTAACTTGTACTTCTTTTATTACTCCATCCATGTACAGATTGAACAACCATGGCGACATGACACATCCCTGTTTCAACCCAACTTTCAAAGAGAAAAATTCACTTAGTTCACCATCCACACACACTGCAGCCTTCGCACCATCGTACATGCTCTTCACAGCATTCAACAACTTTCCATCTACTCCATATATTCTTACAACTTCTTTCCCTTCTCTAGAAACTTTTCCACTAAAGATCTAAGAATGAATATCTGATCTACACAACCTCTTCTGTTCCTAAAGCCTCCCTGTTCTTCTCCAACTAATTTCTCTGTTCTTTTTCTAACTCTGTCAATAATTATCCTACCATACACTTTTCCTATTATACTAAGAAGACAAATGCCCCTATGATTGCCACACACTTCTTTTTCCCCTTTTCCTTTGTACAAGGGAATAATTATACCTGACTTCCAATCCTCCGGGACTCTACGTTCCTCCCAGGCCAATCTGCACATCTTCCACATCCATTCTACTACTATCTCTCCCCCATGCTTCAGCATTTCACCACACACTCCATCAATTCCTGGGGCTTTCCCCGATTTAACTTTCTTCATTGCTTCCACAACTTCTATCCTAATGATTTCTTCCTGTCTTCTCACTTCCCTCCTTCTCCCAGCCATTCTCCAGCCACTTATACTCCCATTACTTCCATCCTCTACGTTCAACAATTCCTTAGAGTGTTCTCTCCATCTGCTCACTTTTTCTCCCTTCTCCACTAGTAATCTACCATTTTTATCTTTCTCTCCCCTACAAACTTCACTTCCACCCTGTCTTACTCTTTTCACCTCTTTCCAGAACATTTTCTTACAGTCCCTCCACTTTACACTCAAATTTCTTCCAAATTCCTCATCCACTCTCTTCTTACTCTCTCTTACTAATCTTTTCACCTCTCTCTTTCTTTCTACATATAACTCTCTCTTCTGCCTCTCAACTTCTTGCACGCCCCTGTTTCTCATCCATTCATTGTATGCTTTCTTCTTTTGTGCCACAGCCTGTTTCACCTCTTCAGTCCACCATGCTGTTCCTTGCACCCCCCTCCGTCTTCTCTTCCTTCCACACACCACATCACATGCTGCACATATTTCTTCTGTAAATATCTTACACACACTTTCCACGTCCCCCATCTGCTCCAATTCATATTTGCCCAATCGTTCCTCCACTTCTCTCTTATAATCTGCCTTTTTCTCATCCTCTTGTAACCTTTCCACTCTCCTTGCAACTACTCCTTCCTCTCATCTTTCCCTTCTATTCCTCCATCTTACTTGAATCCTAATTCTGGCCACCACCAAGTAGTGGTCAGGAAGTCCACTCCCCCAACCTCTATAAGCTCTTGCATCCATTACACATCTTCGCATCCTTTCATCCACACACACGTAATCAATCATTGCCTTCCTTTCATTCAGTTCACCACCCACCCTTCTCATCACTCGCCATGTATACCTGTGAATCATTTTATGCCTGAAGAGGGTATTCGCTATCACCAACCCCCTCCCAGCACAAATGTCCACTAACGCACTCCCATTCTCATCTATCTCAGCAGGCACACCCCATTCACCAACTATTCCATCCACCTTCACATTCCTAACTTTACCATTCATATCACCGATCAAAAACACTCTCTCATTCCCTCCAAACTTTTCCATGCACACTTCCACATTTGTCCAGAACTCTTCTCTCACTCTTCTAGCATGATCTTGCGTTGGTGCATACACACACACAATTGCCCACATTTGTATTCCAACTTTCAACTTTACCCACACAATCCTTGACCCAACTGATCCATACTGTCTTATGCTCTTCTTCCATCTTTTACTCACAACTATACATACTCCTTCCTTTGCCCTCTCATTCTCACCTACTCCTGCACATATACCCCATCCATACTTCCATTCTCTCACACTTTCTCCTCACCATTTTGTTTCAGTTATTCCACATACATCCACTTTCGCACCCTCAAGCACCTGGACAATCTCTCTCTCTTTCACCTCATCATTCGCTCCTCTTACATTCCATGTACCCATTACCAAGTCCTTTGTCCGGTCCTAGGTCGTCATCGTTTGGTTAGTCCTTGTCCAAGGCTTCTTGTTTTTTTTTTTAGTTAGTTGTTTTCCGGGGAGGGGCACTAACCCTCCGCCAACCCTTTTAGTCGCCTTTTACGACAAGCAGGGATACTGGGGGAGTATTATTGAAAAAAAACCCTACCCCCAGGGGGGGATACTGTGCATGTTTGTTTGTCCCTAACGCATCATTTACTGAGAATACATACACACATACTCGTACCATGTTACATGTTTGCGCACACTCACCAGTAGTCACACTGTGTATGTTACCGGCACTGACTGAAACTAAGGTATTGTATAGAATGACTAGGTATTCTGCAGAATTTCTGACTTTTTTGGGGGGGAAGGGGGCAAAGTATGAAACAGGCTTATTTCATTCTGACCTTATATGCATTACCTAGGGATTTTAATAGGATGCCTAAGTATTCTATAGAATGTTTAGCATTTTTTGGCAAAGTAGAATATATAAGACAGCTGGGGATCAGGCTGCAATAATCTAGGTTAAGATAAATTTAGGTTAGGTCAGGAAGGTTAGGTGAGGTTAGTAAGAAGAACGCTGAGTTATGTTAAACATTTATTTAAATTAACCTAACCTAACCTTACTAACCTGGCCTAATCTAACCTAAATCTAACCTAGATTATCCCACCCTAACCAAACCGTAGCCTAAATTAACCAAAAGTAAATGGAGTGACTGATTTCCCAGCTTGCCCGTTTGCTACAGGATGGTCGTTTCACACGTTGCCTAAAACAAACTCGGTAATCTACAGAATACATAGGGAATTGTACTAATGATTTTATTTTATACCTTGTGTTGAGGTTTTAGGCATTCTACAGAATACCTAGGCGTTCAGTACAATGACGGGTTTCCCACTTTGCTGCTAACAAATAAAGTGTGGGCTCACACACACACACACACACACACACACACACACACACACACACACACACACACACACACACACACACACACACACACACACACACACACACACACACACACACACACACTAGGTCAGTCCCAGGGGGGTAATTAAGGGGAGAGGAGTGATGGGACGGGAGTATGGGAGAGGGAATTAAAAATGGTGCAAAAGAAAGTTACGAAGACTGTGAGTGAATACAGGGGAAGATCTTACGAGAGAGAGAGAGAGAGAGAGAGAGAGAGAGAGAGAGAGAGAGAGAGAGAGAGAGGAAGGAAATTGGGGCAAGAGAACGAGAGACGCTATGGTGGGTGGAATACAGTATGAGTAGACAGTAGAAGGAAAAAGTATTGTAAATTAAACCGAGAAAAGGATGTGGAAGGGAAGACAGGGCGGAGGAGAAGAATGACAATAGAAAAACAGAGGAATCTAAACAAATGACAAGAGCTAGAAGTTGAGCCATAAATTATATAAGGAACAAAGAAAAAAGGATAGTGAGCAAGAGAAATCAGTGTGAAAAGGACAGAAAGGACAAATCATTCATGATAAGTAAGGTACGCTTTGTGAGCGCATGACGAGCGAACGAAAACCATGTTATCACATTTTCCCTCTGATTAAACATTATAGGCGGAATCTCCTATATTTAATTGCTAGACTTGATGCCAAGAAACACAGTATTACGACGGAAAATATTTTAAAATCTGATTTCGTAACAGAGGCGTTCACCGATTATAGCCGAACACTTCCTTGGAAAACTCGAAATTCCAAGGGGTTCCTGCGCCTTTATGGGTGAGTTTTTAGTTAACAAAATTTATTGAATGAACGTGTCACATGCAGGAAGAATTTTAGCTCTACTTCACATGGGAGTAAAGTTATTAGCTTCTGCTCAGCATGACGGTTGGGGCTGGCCGGGAAGCTCATTTCCAACCTTAACTGAGAGTAAACATTGCTCACACTCTTCCCTCGCTCGCTCGTGACAATATCATTCAATGATACACACACACACACACACACACACACACACATATATATATATATATATATATATATATATATATATATATATATATATATATATATATATATATATATATATATATATATATATATATATATCGCATTGGAGCCCAGTGTCCGGAATAATGGACAGAACTGGGTTTTTTCAAGCCTTCATAAAGTAGGGAACCCCCGGGTAGGGACCTATGAGCTTAGCAACTATGAGCCGATAGGCAGAGGGCGGCACGCTTAGTACACACCCAGTGCCATGCCTCGCCCAGCACCCCTGGGATCCAGTTGGTTAATTACTGGCAAACCTATCAGTCTCTTTAACCCATTGGAGCCCAGTGTCCGGAATATTGGACAGAACTCGGTTTTTTCAAGCCTTCATAAAGTAGGGAACCCCCTATGAGCCGATAGGTGGAGGGCGGCACGCTTAATACCCACCCAGTGCCATGCCTTGCCCAGCACCCTGGGATCCAATGGGATATATATATATATATATATATATATATATATATATATATATATATATATATATATATATATATATAAACACCATGAATTGACTAAGGACCTCCCCCCACAAGGAATTAAAAACACAGAAATCATAGTATATCACAATGTTTGTTCATGAAATGCCATTCATTAATATGAAATCATGTTTCCCTTGTTTTTCAGGACCAGTTGGATGCGTTTTGGCAATGAATCACTCAGACCTCTAAAGTAATCTAAGGATATTTCTTTGCACCAAACATTTGTCAGTTCAGTCTTCAGGTTGTCAGACTGGGTGTCTTCTTCTCTGCCATGATTTTCTTCATCTTTGCCCAGCAGTTTTCTACCGGATTTAGATCCGGACTGTTGCCAACCCAATCGAGGACCTCAATCCGATTATCCTGAAGCCATTTTGTCAACTTTCTTGACTTGTGACATGGAGCTGAGTCGTGCATGAAAAAGTCGCACCCATGAATAGCAATGAAGTTTAACAAATGATCATTCAGAACTTGAATGAACCAGCCATCATTCATCATCAAGTTCTCAGAAAGAAAGTAGAGGCCTCCCCTTCCCATTTCACCTAAGAAACACCCCCATACCATTACTAATTGTGGGTGCTTAACAGTCGGCACCGTGTAAGCAGAGTCATATCGACCACGGGAGGCAGGGCGACGAACCTTGGCAGAGAGGACCTGGAACACTTGAAATGTGCTTTCATCGGAAAAAATAACTTTTCTTCACTCATCCGATGTCCAGTGTGCATACTTCTTGCCAAACTGGATGCACTGCTTCCTCATGCGGTCAGTGAGAAGCAGTTTCTTGGCTGCAGTGTGGCTTGGCAAACCCAGCTCCTTCTGCAAGCGGTGTTAGATAGTTCGAATTGAGACGTCTTGTAACAGCTGGGGATGCATTCTCTCCAGTTCTGCTGCTGTCAGTCGAGGATTCTTGATTACTTCCCTCTTCAGAAGCGTATCTGTACCTCTGGACGTCTTCCTTTTCTTTCCACCGCCATGCTTGTGCTTTGGTACGACATCAGCTGGCAGGCCGTGCGCTGCAGCAAGAATCTTCATGACGGTCGAATCTGCGCGTCCAGTACGTTCACAAATCGTATTGATAGGGACATTATCCTGCCTCAATGCAATGATACGGACCCTCTCATTCCTTGACCAGTACTTTCTAGGCATGACAACTCGACTCTAGGAAAATAACAAGGCAAACAGTAATGCATACGAAAAAAGAGGGAGGTGCAAGCTCAGAGCGACAGGAACATAAATTCCCACTCTCCCTTTCGGGCAAGCACTGATGTGCTGAGTGTTTCACCACCACCCGCAACACCAAAGGAGTTTCCAGTTACTTCTTGCCCCAAAAAATCACTTGGTAGAGGTGGAAACACAAAGCAAAGACAGACAACTCTCCCAGAGCAATTCTGTGTGTGCAGGTCCAAGTCAATTTGCGGTGGTGTATCTATCTATCCATCTATCTGTCTATCTATCTATCTATATACATGTATATCTATCTATCTATCTATATGTATATATATATATAAACACATACAGAAATATAGATAGATAGATAGATATGGAGCCTCTGTGGTAGAGTGTGCGTTTCGTACACAGGTGAACCAGGGTTCGCGCCCCGGCAGGGTAATTAACTTTGGGAGTGTTCACCTGGCCACGTACTGCATTGGCGGACACAAGGGGTGCTGTGGTTCAACTAGTGTCGCTTACTATAAAGTATGCTTGCACCCAATCGGCATGTGCAGGCCGATTACACTTGCTTCACAGACTACACACACATCCAAAGCCACTCCAACACTACAATTACACTTACAAGCACTTCTCACCCTACATACAATCTCTTCCAGACAGCCTAAGCCACATGGTAAAGATACATTGGCTGTATCGTCCCCACTTCAGTCGGGATACGCCGGTGTAGCTTTCAGATCTGACTCCCCCACTGATCGTGACTCCTTGCATTCATTGTGCATGCGCCGCCGGCTACCAAACGTACGACTCATTCGCAGCAGAAGCCCTGCAGAGAGAACTAGTGGGATGATTGATTATTTCGTACGTCAGTGGACTCGGGAATTTTGCCAAATAAATCCGTGCTGATTTCACAGTTCAGTCCCATAATTTTTACCACTTACTCTTACTTGCCATTCTAAGGTCTCTGTAATGCTAGGTGAAAAAGGCCCGACTCCTTGGTCCTAGAACACATAACGTGTAGTGGGGTCCTCTTTTGAGACTTGGGCTTAGTGCAATAGAGAGAGGTAGGACACAAAAACTCCAGGCAATAACCTTTACACGTATATTACCACAGTCAGACACAGGACAAAAGCAGCAGATAATACAACGCAGTATGTGACAGAAAATAAAACCTTAACTAGATAATTAGTATCTCGCAGGATACTGGCTTAACACACTGATGCTAACACTGTAAGTTTAGTGCACAGGTGTACATGGAATACAGGATCGCGTTGCGCGTGGGAACATAGGAGTGGGTCTCACACGGGGGAGGGGCGAGGGGTGATGCGCGGAGGGTCAGATCAAAGTTATAGTAATATTAGGAGGAAATTGATGTTACAGATTCTGACTTAGTATTTTCTGATAGCAAGGGGATTTTGACAATTGATTATATTGCTAGTCCAGGTTCTTACATACGCACTGACTGCTGAGAGGAGATTTCTTAAGGGAGGGTAGAAGACACTGGGAATTTACTGTGTTTATTGTAATAAGAGCGGGAGGATATTACTAACACTTTTTCTCCACTATTTCCTGGTAGCAAGGGATGTTTGGATATTTTACTATGGAGAATCTCTTGTGGTAGGAGTCTTACTGATTTTATACAAGAGTCATGAGTCTGATTCACCAGAACTAGGTCTCTGCACTCGTCCTTATTAATCCGGCCATGATATCACTCGCCCCGGTATTCAACATACACTACGTCACTGTACCACTGTTACACTAATTCTAGGGCGACATCACGCTCAACGTAAGTCACTTATATGGTGGGGGCGGCGGAGAGACACGCCGGCGACAACTCTGCTGGAATAGGGGCACCGCCAGGGAAGGGCGTGCCCAGAGGGCAAGGGATGGCTCGCAGGGGCGTCCTCTCTCGTCCAGGGCTGCAGGTGGCGAAGGGGCCCGTAGTTCCCGGGCTGGGTACAGGGGTGTGGCCTTCAGGACTGGGGCCAAACAGGTCCAGGAATCTCTGGCTCAGATCTCGGCCGGAGGTGGAGGTCTTCCGCCGTCGGGGCATTCGGGAGATCGTGCCTGGGCATCCTGGGGAGGGCCTGGAGTACCCTAGAACTGCGGCCCCCAGAGTCAAGGGGCGCCGTCAGGGAGGGGCTGCGGCACCGACCTGAATTAAGGTCCGTCAGGTTGGTCTTCTCCAGAGCCAGGAGTAAAGAGCAGATGCCGGGGGAAGCTGCAGGGCCTCCCTGGGGTCCTTCTGGGCTGGAGGTCCAGGCACTCGTCTCACGCTGGGACGGTGACACTGCTTGCACCTCTCTCTGGCCGTGGGGCCCGGCTATTGGCAGTGGCTGCCCAAGGGCGCAACTATAGGACGCCAAGGCCCGGCTATTGGCCGTGATCTGAGTGGGGGAATCAGCACGCCTATGGACACCTTCAGAGCGGCTACCAGCAGTCTAGCGAAGGCGGGAGCAGCCTCTTGCCATCTCCTGCAGGAGGGAGGGGAAGCGGCTTTGGGCCGACTCAGGGGCAACACCTTCGGAGTGGCTATCAGCCATCTGGCAAAGGCAGAAGTGGCCTCTTGCCGTCTCCTTCTGCAGGAGGGGTGAGTTGCTATTGGCTGACTCGGGGGCAGCACCTCCGGAGCGGCTATCGGCCGGGGAGTGGCCTCTTGCCATTTCCTTCTGCCAGAGGAATGAGCGGCTATCGGCCGTCTCTGGGGCAGCACCTTCGGAGCGTCTATCAGCCGTCTGGCGAAAGCGGGAGCAGCCTCTTGCCGTCTCCTTCTACCGGAGAAATGAGCGGCTATCGGCCAACTCGGGGCCAGCACCTTCGGAGAGGCTATCGGCTGTCTGAAGAAGGCGGGAGCGGCCACTTGCCATCTCCTTCTGCCAGGGGGAGGAGCGGCTATCAGCCATCTCCTGCAGGAGGGGGTGTTGGGCAGCTATCAACCATTCCAGGAAGGACACCTTGTGATGAAGGTGGGAGCGGCTATTGGCTGTCTCCTCGTTACTCTCAGGTCGGTGAGACACCGATTCCCTTACAAGGGGCGGGTCGCTATCGGCCGTCCCTAAAGAGAAGGCACCTTCGGAGCGGCTATGGGCGCACTCCTGTAGAAGGCAGGAGTGGCTATCAGCCGTCTCCTGAGGGGCGCTAGTCGGAGCTGGACAGACAGCTCCACCCCGATCTGATATGGTGGTCCCACTCCCTGAAGGTAGTGTCGTCTTCCTGCTAGGGCGACAGTGAGGAGGCTGAGTGCTATAGGCTATAGGGGCACACGGCCCAGGCTGGTTTGTGCCGCTGTTGCACTGCATCCTGTGGTTCAGCTGCAGCTACTCTGTGAGGTCTGGGTGGGGATGTTGGTGAGTTTCTGGGGGTACTATGCTGTAGTTCACGCATTTCACCACTCTCCTCCTGGAAAAAGTCAAGTCCTTGTGGCTGGAGGTGGTATACGTGAGTGTCATGGGTGGCGTTACACAGGTTTGATGTGCTGGAGAAGGGCCTGCCAGGCAACAGTGGGGTGGTTTCCTTCCCGCTCCACATCGCAAGTGAGGAAGAGTGTGGAGGTGGTGGGGGTAGAGTGTCATAGGGTTTTTAAAGATTATATAATATTAAAGGATAATTTTAATAATACTGAGAGCAGGGACAATGAACTGTCTTGTGAAAATCAAGCAATGATTACTTTATGCCGGCTTGCTTTGCCGATTCTCTAAGGACGAGAATTTATAAACTTTCTCAACAGTACACAGCAGAGACTAATTACTCACAAATGCTGTTTATTAGTACTATTGGCCTCTGGAGAAAGTGACTCCACCCCTGACAATCAATAACTAATGCTATTAATGATAACAGATTCTTGCTGATGCATTAACTCCTAGATTGCACAACGGATTTAAAGTTAAATACAAAAGGACTGGCCAAATACCAGTTATGAATAGCAAAGCGTTTATGCAAACTAGGAGCTATAAATGAAATAAGCTTAATATGGAAAATAAAACATGAGTTTACATTACATTAAGCTCAAGAAAAAGAACTGTTAAATTTATTGATTACAAAGAAATAAATTTACGTTACATTTCAAAATGAATTCAAAATAAGGAGATCGCACTCACTCGCTCACTCAAAAGCTAACTCTTAAACCTAAGAAAACGAAAAGAATTACTGGTCAGAAAAGTGGACAAAGCGGATGACTGGGTGTCGTTACTGAGGAAGGACACTGCACATGCTGAGCCTCTGGAATTCAATGGCGGTGGCGGGAACTGGGTGTCGTTGCTGAGGAAGGACACTGCCACACACAACCTGCTTCCATGGTGTACAAATCATGACTGACTTCAAATCGTGGGAAAGAGGCAAGTGTCCAGCCGCATTGCTAACGGCTGGAATGAGCGAAACACGCCCATAATAAATCGCTCAGTGGAAGTGCTAATGTCTCGCACAAAGACGATCATTTATGACAGTGAAAAATTGTTCTGAAAACACTCCCGACCGGGTGAATACATAGCGGTTAAACTGAATGATAAACACTGGGATTCCACTAGAGTTTGCAGTTTCTCATCAAATGATGTCACAAGCCGACTCATGACATTACGCCCCATCAAAAATGAAATTTTTTTTCAGGAAAAAAATTTCAATATATACATATTAATCCTACTCAATCACACAAGATTCACACTGTGGTGTGTGTGTGCTATTCTGCTACAGGAGAGAGTCACAGTCGCCAGTGAGTGAAAAAATCTCGTATTTACATTAATAGAAGAAAGCTTGAGGGAAAAACTCCGTGACGACGGTGAAAAATCCTGTACTCAGGTCAAACTGAGCGAAAAGTTTGCTACATTTACATTAACAACTAATTGTTATGTAGCGTAATGTATGTAATACACGGTGTAGGTGTGACAGTTGTGGTGTGACTGTACCTATGTGTAAAATCACGTAATACAAATTTATAGTAAATAATGACGACGAGGCAGAAGAGAAGGGGCAGCAGCATGCGACAGGGACGACCAGCTGATCTGCACGGCAATGCTGCACCCACCAGCTGCACCTGCGAAAGGAATCAAGGTGGAGCATCAAAAGTGTCATTTCCCTCTCTCTGCCTAGCAGTCAGTACGTATGTCATTATTAACCAGGAAACGTAATTCTTGAATTCACAAATTTCTTAAAACCCTTATAGTTTACAGTTAAAGCTTATTAATTAGGAAACGTGCCAGTTCTTGAATTGCTCAAATCTCTTAGAACGGGCAGTTTACTAGTTAACCTAACATTATTAACCAGGAAACGTGCCAGTTCTTGAACTGCTCAAATCTCTTAGAACGGGCAGTTTACTGGTTAACCTAACACTACACTTATGACTAATAACAGGAAGCTGAGAATCGCTACGCAATCTCGGGCAGGTCACATTTTAACACCCACCATGGGTGTGAACACTCATGTGTATAATGTGCATTCTCTGGGAATCCTCAGAGAGGCCCACAGCTCGAGACGTTCCACAAGGTAATTCATACACAGCCTCGGACTGTCTCTGGAGGGTTCTCAAACTTCCCCCTTAACTTCTGGTATACATATGTATGTACAGGCCCTGGACATATTGTGTCCTGTAGGGCCAATAGGCGAGACGTCAGGTCTTACTGGTACACTAACTGGGAACTAGGCTGGTCCTTGGATTACTCAAATCTCTGAGCTCGCCTATCTTACGGAACCCAGCATACAACAGTTGCCCATGTTAGTCAGCAGTTAGCAGGTGAGACATCAGGTCTGCACCTAAGTTATCACTTCCCTTGATGTATCTCACAACACGGTTAAACTGCTGTAAATACAGTGTCCAGCGTGTCAGTCTTGCATTAGCCGTCTTGGTCATGCTGAGACTAGTGAGTGGGATATGATCAGTTTCCAGAGTGAATGGTGCCCCATATAAATAATAATGATATTTTTTAACACCATCAACCACGGCCAAGAGTTCCTTCTCAACAGTACTGTAATTCCTCTCAGCAGTTTTTAGCTTACGGCTGTGGTATGCCACTGGGAAGATTCCACCTTCCGATTCCTGCATCAATACGGCACCTATTCCATCTTGTGAAGCATCAGTGCGCAGTATGAAAGGTTTGTTGGAATCAGGCAACTGCAAGATAGGCTCCTTGCACAACATGTTCTTAAGAGCGGCAAAAGATCTCTCTTGCACTTCTTCCCATTCAGTGGTGTTTGGAGCATATTTCCATAGCACCTCGTACAACGGTTGGGCAATGAGAGCAAAGTTGGAGATCAAACTCCCATAATACCCCACTAGGCCAAGGAATGCCCTAACCTGTTTCTTGGTCACGGGTCTCGGGGCTTCTCTAACCTTCCTGATCTTGTCACCCTGACACCTGCAGTGATTGTTGCCAACAATATGTCCAGGAACTCCACCTCACTGTGAGCAATCTTACATTTGCTAGGCTTCACAGTCATGTTGAAACTCTGGAGTCTACTGAAGACAATTTCCAAGAGTCTGAGGTGCTCCTCCAACGTGGCGGAATGAACGAGGATATCATCAACGAACATCTCTACTCCTACGATACCATGGAGCACTTGTCTCATGGCACGACTGAATACTGCTGGGGAATTGGTAAGTCCAAATGGGAGGACTTTATACTGATACAACCCCCTAGGAGTAGCAAAAGCAGTGAACTGACGGCTCTCGGAGTGAAGAGGAATCTGGAAGAATCCCTTTGCTAAATCGAGCTTTGTAAAATATCGTGACCCTGCCAGCTTGGAGAAGATGTGGTCACCCATTGGCTCAGCATCCACTTTGGTGATTGCATTGAGCCTCCTATAGTCACCACAAATCCTGACTCCACCATCTTTCTTGCGAACTACTACCATTGGACTGCAGTAAGGAGATGAGGACTTTTCAATAATACCTGCAATCTCCATGTCAGCAATTTCGATGTCTACTGCGCCCAGTAGTTGCATGGGAATTGGATATGGCTTGACCTTCATGGGAGTATCGCTGGTCAACTCAATCTTGTGACAATCAACCTTTGCAAGTCTAGGCTGGTCAGAGAAGACATCAGCATACTGACAGAGCAGTGACGTCATGGCATTCTGATCACCTAATGCTAAGCCAGTGTTAAGTAAAACATCTCCGACAGTCTCATCCTGAAGGGACTGAGCGGTTAAGGGCTCATCATCATGGTCATCAGCTGGGATCACTGCAGCTGCCCCGGTTTCTTCCAGTGGCTGGTCACTATCATCAGCTACTCGTAGGCCAGTCTTCTCAGGGTTTGACTCATGATAAGCCTTCAATATGTTAATGTGGAACATTTTGCAAAGATTCCCCATCTGAATTATGTAGCTGAGGTCTGAAATGTGCTCCACTACATCAAATGGACCCTTCCACTGCGCCAACAACTTGTTCTGGGCAGTGGGGAGTAACACCAGGCACTTATTGCCTGGACTAAACTTCTGAAGTTTTGCCTTCTTATCATAATAGGCTTTCTGAATTTCACGCACCTTGATCAATTCTTCCTTAGCTAACTTGCATGTCGACTGGAGGCGGTCAGCTAGATCAAGGACGTAGGTGTAGGTGGTCTTGACTTCAGGGTCAGGTTCTTCATCGTCCCACAACTTGCGAAGGACTTGAAGTGGTCCACGGACCGACATTCCATACACCAGTTCAAAGGGTGAGAACTAAGAAGTGCTGTGGGGCTTCTCGATAAGCAAACAGAAGAGGAGCAATGAACTGCGGCCATTCCTTTGGCTGTTCGGTGGCCGTGCGCTTTAACATCTTCTTGAGAGTCCCACTGAACCTCTCACACAGCCCGTTACACATGGGATGATAAGGCGTAGTTCGCAGGCCTCGGATGGACAACACCCTGAATGCTTCGTTCATCACTGCAGTGGTGAACTGCGAACCCCGGTCGCTTAAGACCTCTTTGGGGATACCTATGCGACAGAACACTGATCAGTGCCTCAGCAACAGTGACGGACTCTATATTCTTAAGGGCCATGGCTTCAGGCCACTGTGTGCTGAAATCAACACTAGTGAGGATATACCTTGATCCATCACTTGCCCTAGGAGAGATTGGCCCAACAATGTCAACTGCTACTCTCTTGAACAGTTCAGAGATTATGGGCATTGGTTTCAATGGCACAGGACGGACACATCCCCGGTCAGTGGTATGCTGACACACATCACAGGAAAGCACGAGCCTTTTTATTCCTGTCCCATTCCTGGCCAGAAAAAGTCAACATGGATGCGATCAGAGGTTTTCTTTTGACCCATGTGACCTCCCATGACTGAACAATGACCCAATTGGAACACTGCCCGGCGATACTTCGCGGGAATGACGAACTGCAGTCGAACCTCGCCCTGGGGTGTTCGTGACTCACAGTATAGCTGTCCTCGCTTGCGAAGGAACCTGGCTTGACCTCCCCATGAATACTTAATCACTTTACCCTCCAGCTTCTTACACACTGAGGCAAGCATCGGGTCAGACTGTTGTTCTTGGACAATGTCTTGACTACGAATCAAATCTTGCGGCGTTGCAACAGTCAACGGGGTGACACGATTTGGAGCCTTGGCCATGGCTCGTGTTACTGCAACAGCCGAAGTCTGAGTAGCAACATCTACGGCACAACTGTTTTTGATGCCTGGTATGTTGCCGATAATGAGGTCAAACAAAGGTTCTGGCATGACAACAGCAGCTGTCAAGTCAGTGTAGAAGGGAGATGCCACTTGGATATGTGCCTCAGGGAACAATCTCACTGACCCATCAATAAGTCTAACTTGGATCTGCTTACCCGTGTACTCGTCCGGCCGAACTAAACTCTGCTTGACAGAGCAACCTGTGGAACCATTATCTCTCAGTACATTTACAGAAACACCTCCCACAAACCCTGGCTGAACAAGAAAGGCAGTGTTACTGGTGGAAGGGTCTGAGGAGGTAGCAGCCAGTCATTGGTGAGACTGCAGAACAAACGATGCAGCAAATGTGGTGCCCTGAGAACTTGATACCTGAGGGGTCATGCTCACCATCTGAGGAGCTGGAGCGTTGACCACCTGTGGAGGGGGGTTCACTGTCGCTGGGGAACTAGTGAACTGCGGGGAAGTACCTGTACTGGTGGGGTTGGCACCACTGTATGCTTGTTGTGGCATAACGGCTGCATTTGCGTCCTGCCTCCGATACACTAAAGTCAATTGTCCTGACTGAGGGTTACGTGGTTTGTCCTTGCCCTGCTGCTGCTTGGAATACCGGTACTGCTGCTGATTAGGGTTCTGCTTATCGTACCACTTCCACTCAGGTTTCTGAGTGTTTTGCCCTTAGTCCTTCTTCTGCGGTTTTGGACCTTGGCCATTACTCTGAAAACGGCCTTGTTGCTGGGGTTCAGTCTGAGACGGTATCCCAGATTTATCAGGTTTCCTGTTCCAGGTATGCTGCTTGCGAGTTTGATACCCATATGCAGTAAAGAATGCATCAGCCTTCTTCACCATTTGGCTGGCATCTCTTATCTGGCAGATCTTAAGCTGAGCCATAAGTTCAGTAGGCCACGACTTTTCTAGCTGCGTGCGCAGCATAAGGTCAATTATCCCCTCACATGTGGAAGGAGTTTCATCTTTCTCCATCCACTCATCTAAGTAAGCAGTAAGCCGGTCAAGAAACTGAACAGCAGTGTCTTTATCCAGTAAACGCGCCCTCATGAACTGACTCTTGGTATTGTCAACTGTGAGACCGTATGCTTTGACGAGTGCGGCCTTCATCATCTCCTACGTGAGATTGTCTCCACGAATTCTATGGAGAATATCGAGCGCAGGGCCCTCAAACAGACTAAGAAACTGAAGCCGCTTAGCTGCATCATCCAACTGGTAAAGTTGAGCCATGTCTTCAAAACGAGATATGTATGGCTCAATTAGCTCGCCGTCTTCGTATGGGGGAAGCTTGATGTGTGGGGTCGCCATAACATGTGCAGGGAGAGCGCTCATGGAGCTTGGACCAGCTGCACCAGATGTGTCTGAAGCCAAGGAATCTCGCTTGAGCTTCAACATTTCAGTTTCATGATTTTTGCATGCTTCTCGCTCAGCACGTTTGTGTTCTTGTTGTTCTCGCTCGTATTCACGTTCTCTCTCTCGTTGCTCTAACTCGAGTTGACGTTCTCTCTCACGTTGTTCTCGCTCGTATTCGCGTTGTTGTCGCTCTTGTTCTAACTCGAGTTCACATTGTTTTTGCTCGTATTCGCGTTGTTGTCGCTCTTGTTATAACTCGACTTCGCGTTGTTTTTGCTCGTATTCACGTTGTTGTCGCTCTTGTTCTAACTTGAGTTCGCATTGTTGTTGCTCGTGTTCATGTTCTTTCTCACGTTCCTCGCATTGTTTTCGCTCGTGTTCACGTTCTCTTTCGCGTTCTTCACGAGCATCTTTCTCACGTTGTTGCTCGTAATGAAACCGTGAGAGGACGTAGTTTTGAATTTTTTCGGGGTCGTTAAGCCCCATATCTCTAGCTTCCTGTACATAGACGTTGGCTGTCATCATGCTAACTCAATCTAACTAACTAGCGACTCAGTACTGACTGCAATTTTTTCAGAGAAATATGCCAATAATCAAGAATAAAGAATATAGGCACAGGTTAGTGGTGACCAGTTTTTATCTAATTAAATTGGTAAAGAAAATTAAACAAATAACTGACTGTGAAAACTATTATGTAAATTAATAAAAATGAATTAATAATCACTGGTAAGATAGTGCCTATAGACTTTAATAATAAATACGTAAGTATGAGTGAGTGAGTATTATCTCGTGAATAGCTTTAGAGCTAGGAGTTTATATCCTGGAATGAGGTCGCCAATTGTCACGGGATTATTAAAGATTATATAATATTAAAGGATAATTTTAATAACACTGAGAGCTGGGACAATTAACTGTCTTGTGAAAATCAAGCAATGATTACTTTATGCCGGCTTGCTTTGCCGATTCTCTAAGGACGAGAATTTATAAACTTTCTCAACAGTACACAGCAGAGACTAATTACTCACAAATGCTGTTTATTAGTACTGTTGGCCTCTGGAGAAAGTGACTTCACCCCTGACAATCAATAACTAATGCTATTAATGATAACAGATTCTTGCTGATGCATTAACTCCTAGATTGCACAACGGATTTAAAGTTAAATACAAAAGGACTGGCCAAATACTAGTTATGAATAGCAAAGCATTTATGCAAACTAGGAGCTATAAGTGAAATAAACTTAATATGGAAAATAAAACACGAGTTTACATTACATCAAGCTCAAGAAAAAGAACTGTTAAATTTATTGATTACAAAGAAATAAATTTACGTTACATTTCAAAATGAATTCAAAATAAGGAGATCGCACTCACTTGCTCACTCAAAAGCTAACTCTTAAACCTAAGAAAACGAAAAGAAATACTAGTCAGAAAAGTGGACAAAGCGGATGACTGGCTGTCGTTACTGAGGAAGGACACTGCACATGCTGAGCCTCTGGAATTCAACGGTGGTGGCGGGAACTGGGTGTCGTTGCTGAGGAAGGACACTGCCACACACAACCTACTTCCACGGCACACAAATCTTGACTGACTTCAAATCGTGGGAAAGAGGCAAGTGTCCAGCCGCATTGCTAATGGCTGGAATGAGCGAAACACGCCCATAATAAATCGCTCAGCGGAAGTGCTAATGTCTTGCACAAAGACAATCATTTATGACAGTGAAAAATTGTTCTGAAAACACTCCCAACTGGGTGAATACGTGGCGGTTAAACTGAACAATAAACACTGGGATTCTACTAGAGTTCGCGGTTTCCCACCAAATGAAGCCACGAGCCGACTCGTGACATGGAGCGGAGGAGGCTCAGCATGTGGCGTGGTCCACGGAGCCGGCAGTTTCTGTCAAGGGTAGGCGCCCATACTGCCCGTTGCACTTTCATCTTGCTCGGTGTTGCTGCTGGTGTGGTGTGGTGCTGTATGCTGGACACCAAGGGTAGGAGCCGGGTTTTGTGCCTTGGTAATGTGGTATACGGTCTCTGGGGAGTGTACGTAGAGGGGATTTGTGCTTGGTGTATCATGACAGTGTGAAGTTGTGGGGAGGCAGGCGGTGTAGGAGAATGAGTGTATTGGGCAGGTGGGCGTGAGAGGTGGCCTGAGCGGGTGGTGGTGGTTCTGAGGGTGGGAGTGGGTGGGGAGGTGGGCGGGGTTGGATAGTTCGTGCTGCTAGGCATGTGGGGGGCGCAGTGGGGGGTGACACCGTCGGAGTAGGTGTACGCAAGGGTGGTGGGCGGGGGGTAGTGGTAGTGGGTCGTGGTGAAGGTGTGGTGGCGTAGGTGGGACACGTGGGGCTGGGCGGTGAGGGTGGGGCAGCGGAAGGAAGGGGTGAGGGAGAGCAAGGGGAGGCTGGTGTGGTGGGTGAGATGTCAGGTGAGGTGTGGGGGGTGATGGCAGCCTGGGAGGCTGAGGTGGTAGGGGGGGTGGAGGGGGAGGGCGGGGAGGAAATGTAGCACTCATATGTGGAAATGGGGGGTGGTGCGGGGACAGGAGGAGGTTGGGGGTGTGGGGCCAAGGTGGCAGGGGCAGGCATGCGGAAAGGGAGCACGTGGTGGTTTCGGAGGCTGCGTGGGGCGCCGTGATAGTCCACGACAACTTGGTAAGGGTTGGGGACGTGGGTGATTGTGAGGGGCCCCATGAAGTGGGGGCGAGTTTGTGTGTGGTGGGAAGTTGGGCGATGATGATGGTGTCGCCCGGGCGGAAGGGGTTGGAGACTGTCGGGGCCAAGGTCTAAATTTTTTTGTAGGTGGTGCAGTCGGCCCTTCAGAAGGTGCAATGAGTCTATGGTGGGAGCGGAGGCGGGTGGTTGCAGGTGTTGGTGTAGTGGTAATAGAAGGAGGGCCTCGCCGATTATCCTTTCATATGGGGAAACCGTCTTCTCGGGGGCAGGAATTCATGCCCCACTTAACAATCTTTACGTGAGCAAGCCAGTCGTCGTCTTTCGCAGCCTCGATGCGTGTGCGCAATTGGTTCATGATAGTGCGATGGCTACGTTCGCATACTGCTTTCCCATGCAGCCAGTAAGGAGAGGAGTGGGAGATTTTTTACCCAAATGTTCTGGCTAGCTCTTCCCAGATTTTTCTGGAGAATTCAGGGGCATTATCAGAATGGATGGCCTAAGGGATGCCGAAATAAGGGCACACGTGTCAGAGAAGGGCATCGGTGACGGCGACGGCATGATGCTCTTTGGCTGGGCAGGCTACTACAAATTTTGAATACGTGTCCACGAAGGTGATCACATGTTTATATTCAGATTTGGGAGGGAGGGGGCCTACTACATCTATCGCCAGAAGTTGCCAGGGCTTGTGGGCGTTGATGTGGCCCGAGGGTCCTGCAGTCTGGGTGATATCTTTCCCCAGTGCACAGGCGTGGCAACTTTGAATTATTTCCTTGGTGAGGGTGGAAGGGTTTGGTGCCCAGTAGGTGTCGTTAATCCCCTGGAATAGTTTCTTGGTGCCCAGGTGGATGCTGTTATGGGCATGAAGGTGGCGCAGGGTGTCACGGTCCACATCGGGGGTCAGGAGGATATGCCCAGATGGGGTTAGGAGGTGGTCACCCTGTCGGCATAGTTTGCTGAACAGGTGGGAAGGAATCCAGGGGGGCTGCTCCTTGCAGAGTCATTGTTGCAGGAGGCCCGTATCTGGTTGTACCACGTGGATGGGGAGGCGGGAGAGGGCATCTACATTAGTGTGGAGTTTTTCGGGCCTGTAAGAGATCTCGTACTGGAATTCTTCCAGGGTTTCGTGCCACCTGACGAGTTGGGCGTTGTGCAACTCAGACTGGCATAACCACTGGAGTGACTGGTGGTCCGTGATGATCGTGACCTGGGTCCCGGAAAGGTAAGCCTTGAAATGTTTGAGAGCCCATACTATGCCAAGACATTCCCGCTTGGTTGTGGCATAATTCCTCTTGGCTGGATTCAAGGTGCGGCTGGCGCAAGCAATGATGTGCTCCCAACCGGCTTGTACCTGGGCTAGTACGGTGCCTATGGCAGTGAGGGAAACATTGGTGTAGAGGCGAAAGGGGAGGGCATAATCGGGAAAGGCCACAATGGAGGCGGAGATGAGCTTGTCTTTTAGTTGTTGAAAAGCAGCTCACCCCTCTTCAGTCCAGAGGAACGGCTCCCCCTTCCTGGTCAGATCGTGAAGAGGCTTTGCAATCTGAGTGAACCCCTTCACCAAGCGACGGTAATAGGACGTTAGTCCTAGGAAGGCACGTACACCGTGGACGTCCTGTGGTGGTGGTATATCCGCTATGGCACGGAGCTTGTCAGGGTCTGGGGAGATTCCTGCCTAGGAAATAATGTGTCCCAGGAACGAGACAGTTCTGGCGGCCAGGACACACTTAGAGGGATGGAGCTTGAGGCCTGCCTGGCGATTCTTAGTGAAGACTCGGCGGAGGTGCTGAAAGTGGTCAGTCCAGGTCTGGCTAAAGACGATGAAGTCGTCTAAATAAGCCAGGCATATCTCTCAGGTGAGGCCACTCAGGACAGATTCAATTAACCTAGAGAAGGTGGCAGGGGTGTTGCAGAGGCCGAACGGCAGGACATTAAATTCGTAATGTTTGTAGTTGCTCATGGAAAAGGCCGTCTTGCCTCGGTGTTCTGGATGTACAGGGACCTGCCAGCATCCAGACTGGAGGTTGAGGATGGAAAACCAAGATGCCCCATAAAGGGAATCTAAGGAACATCGATTTGTGGGAGGGGGGTGGCATCTTTGATGGTGACGTCGTTCAGGCAGCGGTAATCAATGCAAAATCGCATTGTGCCCTCTTTCTTCTTCACTGAAACCATGGGGAAGGACCAGGGGCTGGTGGAGGGGGAAATGACGCCGTCCTCTATCATTTCACGTACCTGGCGGTCCTCTTCCTCCCTTTGTCGGGGATTCTTCCATTGGGAAGGTTGTCTAGTAGGTGGGCCTGTCATGAATCTCATGCGACAGGTATGTGGTGTGCCCTATGTCTGCTGGTCCTGTCGCAAACAGATCCTGGAAATCCAGGAGAAGGCGATGCAGGGTGTCTGACTGCTGGGCGGAGAGATGGTCGGGAATGGGGAGCATGGGGGCAGGGAAGTGGGAGAAGGATGGGGCACAGGGCTTGGCTTCCTCCATCTCTCCGATGACGAGCCCTTCGGGGAGGGTAAGAGGGGAATGGGCGAGGTTAGCGATGCTGATGGCAGTGCGATGTGGGGGGAGAAAAGTGGGAGATAAGAGGCAGGCAGAGAGGGCTCCCGGTGGGAGGAGAGGGGAGAACAAGACAGAGGGACAGGAGGGCCGGTTAAGGGGCACCCAGGCCTCATGGTGGGGAGGAATGGTAACGATGGCGGAGACGATGGCAGGGATAGAAGGAGGAGGGGTGGTGAGGGGGGGCACAGGAGGAGAGGGAGGTGGAGGGAGGGGAGGAGGAGGGGAGTACGGGAGGGGGGAAAGGGGCAAATCTTCCGGCCGGGGCCAGGACGTACAGGTGCAAACGGCCTGGGTGGGGTTGGGTGGGACACAGAACTGGAGCTACCGATAGCAGCAGTCAATTGTAGCTCCAAGTTTCTGGAGTAGGTCCAGTCCTTAGTAAATACCCATCGTAGCTCCTGCAGGAGGAGTAGAAAATAATTAATTGATGTCGGGTTGACACCGGCTGGTGGGTGTCGACCCATAAGGCCCGAGTCTCCCCACGGATGGGTAGGGGGCCATCCCCCACGTCCAAAAGGTGAGTGGCAGTGGGGCAGAGTGGGCCAAAGGTAGACTTGTGGCGGGAGAAGTAGTGGCTGTAAAGGCAAGACTTGGCTGCTCCCATATCGACTAACAGTCTGGCCTTCACGCTGTTCAATTTCATCTTGTGGTACACTGGGGGGCGATACTTAGGGGTAATGGCCCTCCGCCACCGTGGGTTGGTGCGGGGGCAGGCCTAAAAATCCAGCTGTCTGGGGCTTTCATTTTCCTGTTCCTGCTCCTGTTCTCCATGATGGGGCTCCTCCATGAATGCCAGTTCATCTTCCGGGGCCTCATCCTCTAGAGGGGACACCTTATGTGAACCCGGGGCCGTGGGCCTGCGGCAGGCAGCCTTAAGCTGGTCCCGTATGTCATGTAGGGGACACCGGGAGCTGCAGGCTGTGAATTCCCATGGATTCACTAGGATCAGATTCGGATTTTCCCGAGGGATGGGACGCCGGCGGGAGGTGTGGGCCCTAGGCTGGCTGGGTGCTAGGGTGGGGTTGGTGTGAGGCAAGGGCGGCCGTGGCATAGTCGGGGGAGCCGGGGGTTGAGTGGGAAATTGCTTTACCACATTAATTTGCTGGGGAGTAGGGCAGCCGGTTAGGAGGCGCCGTATGAGCTGGATATCTCTATCCATGTCTCCAGTTGGGTCATAGATAGTAAAGTGTTGTTTGACAACACTTGGAAGCACTCTGAGAAGAGTGTTGAATGTGTGCTGATCCTGGGTTTCTTTATCTGCCTCCGGGTAGGCAGCAATAACTAGGCATCTTGCCTGTATCAGGGTATTATTTAAATCCCCGTCAAATGAGAAGCTATCCAGTTGGGATAGAGTTGCCACTCTCCCTAACTCCTTAACCCCTTAACCTCGGGGCGTCACTTTCGTGACGCTTGGGAGCAAGGGATCATACCGTGGGGCATCGCTTTTGTGATTCTGTGTTATTTTGAATTCACCCGGGCTTCCAAGTGGGGGCTTGTATCATCTATCAGTAATGACAATGTCCAACACTAGTCAGCACTCCTAATCTCATCTGTACTCCCATCCATTGTTGACAATTTAGCCATTTCTCCCCGTTCTTGACTCCCCTCCCTACCCCCCCTCCATTACCCTATCCTCTCGCCTGCCCGGCCATGCTACGCTAAGTAAATCTTCCCTGGAATTTTTCACTGATTTCATCCATTGAAATAAGCCCTATGTCGTATTCTTATACCAAATAATATATACAAGAAAGAAATCAGGTAAGTGAGAGTGCCATACACCTGGAATTGGCTAATTATCACATGACAACACCTCACATGCACTCGTTCGCTAATTTTCGCTGTTTTTTTCCCCTTGAAATATGCTGTATAATCTATTCTCGTAATAAAAATATATATAAGAAAGGAAGGGAGAAGCCTAAGTGATATTTACATTCACCTGGAACTACCTAATTTATAATGTATTGTCTAGATTTCCTGCCAATCATATCAGTGCTACACAAAGCTGTTTCAAGATTTAACATTGGTAGCTCTGATTATATATCTCCTAAGTAGGCCTCTAATCTATTTTCGTAATAAATATACATGTAAGGAGGGAAGGGAGAAGCCTAAGTGATATTTACATTCACCTGGAACTACCAAATTTATAATGTATTGTCTAGATTTCCTGCCAATCATATCAGTGCTAGACTTAGCTGTTTCAAGAAGTAATATTGGTAACTCTGAATAACCCCTAAAAAGGCCTCTAGGCTGGCTGGCCCTGCGTTATCACTGTACTGTCATCTTCCGAAGTGAGAGGACGTATGTTTCTTCTTGTTGACTTCAAGGCCTTTTTTTCACCCCCATGCAAATGGCTCTGTGACCTTTACCCCCTACTAAACCTCGTGTGGAAAGAGGTCAAGGGCTGACAATTGATAAAAGAGTGACTACGATCTTTCTATTGAGTAAAACAGTGCAAGTGGAATTGTAAATAATGTGTAAATAATGTGTAAACAGCAAGTGAAAGTAATGAATGTAAATATACGTGAACAATGGAAAATAGTTTTATAAGTTATTTCAAGTGACAGTGCACAACACAGTGTAAATAAAATAGAAATGTAAATAACGTAAATAAAATAGAGAACGTAAATAGAAATGTAAATGAGTAGTATTATAAGAATGCGAGTATATACCCTAGGAGTAATGAAAGTGAAAGTTTCACTCTAGCATGTCTGAATGCTATGAGTTATGAGAGTGAAGATGAAAGTGACATTCACTCTCAATGCCAGTATACAGGACGAGAAAGTGAATGCTACGTATTTTACTGAAAGAAATTGAATCCCTACAGTGACAATAAACTACTACTACTGAAGGAAACTTATGGATAAAGACTGTAGATATATATAAGTGTTATATAGTAATAGAAATATAAAGTGTGAGGGGTTTTATGAATAATAAATGACAGACTACCAAGAGCGAACTAGTGCCAGTGCGACGATCAGACGCGCTCGTAATTTCCATTGCTTTCACAGTGTTTTTTTTTTTTAGTATGGATCCCAAACTACTTGAAAATTGTAGAATAGTGTTTATAGTGTTTGTATCTGGCTGTGGTAATCATATTACGGGTTGTCGGGAAGTGTAAAGTGGAGACTTCGTTACCCTACTTCAGAGGTCTCCACAAGTCCTACGGTAACAGACGAAGGCTCAACAATCATTCCAGGAGAAAGCTGAAGGTATGTGCCATAAGCATATGTAATTTTATTATTCTAGGACTAATAACTGATTTTTGGCAAATATTTTTTGAGAGTCTGTCGGAGCCCAAATAACCCCGCAGCACACGCAAGTCATTGGTAAACAAGCCCGCGGTGTAGGGGTTAACTGTGGGCGTCATTCCAGAATGACATTGCAAAAACTGGACCAAACCACGGGTGTCATTCTGGAATGTTTGTGAATATTTTGAATACCGTGCGTTTTTCCGCGCGACCCCCACCTCCCTCCTCCCAACCCCCGGGCCCCCCACCCACCCCTGACCAAACACGCATCAGTATCTGTCCAGCTGTGTGAGTGACAACAGCCCTGATGTGGCAGTGAAGTGCAGGCAATTACAGTGCCTTTTACCTCCCTCAGTGAACACAGAGTGGGTGTTTATCGTATGTGCAGTGTTCATATATGTTTATAGTATTATTATCAGAATGAGGTTGGCATTTGGTAATGGTGTGCGAGCGAAAAATAGTGATTTTAGATCGCTCAATTCTAATGGCACTGCCCATCCAGTGATAGTCAACGAAATCATGAAACCTACATCATTGCAAAGCCGAAGGTTAGTACTTTCTAATGGTACCTTATTTTTCGTTCTAGATTTATTCTGTGCAGAGTTATAAAGGTTTAAAGTTTGTTTACATTTTGGCTGGAACCCCCGTGGGGGGGACCAGTCGGGTCAAAACAATGCCCGCGGTTAAAGGGCTAATGATGGGGTGATGGCTTGAACAACGAACTTTGTAAAGTTCTGCCAGGTAAGCTCAGTCTTGCTGCATCTTTCACTGTGCTCGGACTATGACGTTCATGTCTCATGTCTCTAGACTTTGCCATGTGTTTTCCACTGTGAATAATGGCTTCTAGTAAGGAATTTTCCACTTCTTCCTCAAGGAAAGTCAAGAGGAGGAATTTTTCCATTGCTCAGCTGCTTGACATGACTGAGACCCATGAGAGAGGTACAAGCTGGGCTGATACATGAGCAAGTATGAACTGAAGAAGACGATCCTCCATGACGTCCAGGAGGTGAAGATAAAACAAAGGAAGCCATGAAGAAAATGAAGATGGGGAAGAAGGGGATGAATTTGTTCAGGATCAGGAAGAGGTCCAACGAGAAGCTGGATGAAGCTGTGTATAAGTGATACACACAGGAGAGGACTGAGGGTGTCCCTGCAGCACAGGACCAATACTGGAGAGATGCTCAATGTCGATGTTGATGCTGTGGAGCTGTTGTTCAGCATCTTCAGAAGCTGATGCAGTAGAGGGGCCTGCACAACTTCCAAACTTACAATACAATGCTGGCAAAAGTGGGGTCCTTGGGCTTGCTCCTCCTCAAAATACCCAGGCTCTCAAAGGTATTGGCAACACTCCAGCGTATAAAACTATGAAGAGAGGCTGTCCACTCTGGCCTGTGCCAATGCTGATGGCTCTCATCACCTACAACCAATCATACCTGGCAAGAGCAAGTGGCCAAGGTCATTAAAGGACATCATGGCCATGCTTCCTATGGAGTACCATGGGAACTGGTCTGCCTGGTTTACCTAAGGTATCATTAATGATTGGTTCCACCACAGCTTTGACCCTTCCATGAGGCAGCACCAAAATAGATGTGGCATCAGTCCTTCTAAAACGAAGGCAGTGCTTTTGTTTGACAACATCACAGCCCATCCTTCCATCAACAAACTGTGCGGCAAGGGTGGACGAATCAAGGCCTTACAGCCGTATGCTTAAACGCAAATGGAGAGGCCCTACATTGGTCCTCTACTTTACGCTATAGAAAGCACAAGAAACCCTCAATTTTTACATGGTATGCTGAGACAGCATTAAGAGAAAGGGGGTGGTTGGCAGCCCTGTACTACCATTCCTACCTGCCTGAGGAACATTTGGTATGTCGGAAGTGCTCCTGTGGGAGTCGCCATGACTATTCTTTGTCGAGACGATGTCTATCAAAAAAAGAAAAAAAAAATCCTGTCATTTTTTTTTTTATACATTAGCACTAAAAAGATTTTCGATCATTACATATGTTGTAAATATGATAGTTAGCGCTGAAGTTGTAGGAATTAGGAAATCTAGAGAAGTAAGACCACCTCTTAAGTGACTGGTATCTCCATGCATGAGTAAGTGGGTCCATGTGTTCATAACACTATTCTGGGCACGATATCTCGTGAACCCATTGACGGATTTCCACCAAACTTTTGTCAGTGATGCAGTTTGAGGAGATAATGAACTGATTAGGTCAGCTAGGTCAAGGGGACGAAGTTCAAGGTCATATAGGGTCTACTTAAATTATCCGTGTGGGCACGATATCTCATGAGTTTCCTCGACGGATTTTGACCGAACGATTCTCAGTGATTCAGTATGAAGAGACGATGAGCTCATTAGGCCATGAAGGCCAAGGGGTCAAAGGTCAAGGTAATGTATGTGTGGGCGCGATATCTCCTGAGCACATCTACGGATTTTGACCAAACTTTAGTTCAATTTGTGCCTGAGCCTGTATCTGTGCCTCCTGAATCCGAGCCTGAGATTCAGCCTCCTTAGCATTTGCTTGAAATTCAGCCACCTTAACACAAGCCTCCTTAGCCTGAGACTCAGCCTCCTTAGCACGTGCTTGAAATTCAGCTTCCTTCACACGAGCCTCCTACAGGGCTAGCTGTAACTTAGCTATTTCAATCTGCGTTTGCTCATTTGGAGGAGTTACATTAAACAAACTTTCATTAATCATGTCAACAATTTGATCTTTAGAATGATGAGAGCGAACAGCAATTCCCAATTGTTGAGCAACAAGCTTAAGTTCATTCTTTGTTCTGTTTTCTACATCACACACTGTTAGCACATTTGACAAAAAATCTTTGGCTTCATCAAGTGTAGTAATAGTAGACATCATGAATAAATCACAGTCACAAAATATCAAGCAATATCCTTATGATAATATCCTGAATATCCTGATAAGAGGTCACCAAATTTATGTTACGGAACAGAGAAAGATAATGTACACTTTAAGTGAGAATACTAAAAATCACTACTGTCCCGTAAAGTTCCAGGTTCAAAACAAAAGAGTTAGGTAAAATTACAAGTTTAAGTTTAATGCTCAAACTAACAACAAAACATTCAGAACTCATAAGGATAATGTAATGGCAAAAAACAGGTTAAATATATGGTTAACTGCAATAGCCTCTATTAACACGAAATTAGCATGAGTAAACTTATCTAAGTCAGCCCTGATAAAATGAAAATACACTGGGTAATGCTCAGTTAATGCAAGATAAATTATTACAGATACAAAGTATTATTAATGATGGCTGAAAACAAGAACCCTACATAAATTACAAAAACCTTACTAGGCCTAAGAATTAACCTTATGCTACACAGTACAAGAAAAAATGCAACAACAGTTATACTCAAATTACACACAGCTGCTAGATGGCTGGAGACTTCCTGAGCACTCACAAAAACAACTGTACAGGGGAGGACAGAGATGTGAACAAAATGAGGAGCAGATCTAAGTGGCAATAATGCAGAGACTGAGCTCATTATATAGGGGCCAGCAGAACTTGATACAACTTGTAAGAAGGACGCGCAAATGAAGGCATAGGGGACAAAGAGTTGACAATCCTACTCTGAACAACAGAAAGGACGACTTACTCTACTATAACGGTAGAAGGGGGGAACTGAGGCAGAACACGCTCGTGATCAAACATGCAGCATACTGTGCGTTAAAATTACACAAAGGATGATGAAATCATAGGCTATGTAACAATATATTATATATTATTTATATATATATATATATATATATATATATACTGTATATATATATATATATATATATATATATATATATATATATATATATATATATATATATATATATATATACTGTATATATACTAGTATGCTTGCACCCAATCGGCTTAATGTGGGCCGATTACACTTTGTTCACAGACTACACACACAACCAAAACCACTACAACACTACAATCACACTTACAAGCACTTCTCACCCTACATACAGTCTCTACCAGACAGCCTAAGCCACTGGGTGGAGATACATTGGCTGTATCATCCCTGCTTCGGTAGGGATAGGGCTGTCCTGGTGAACCTCAAATGGCTGATGATGATGATGATGATGATATATATGTGAGTAGTAGGGGTAGGCAGCCCCGCCCAGGGAAATACTACCGCCAAGGTTACGGGAGACTCAAGGACTAGCCTGGATTCCATTTTCTCTCCTAGACCTTGGTAGCTGGTTACACATCTTTCTGCCCACACACCGGAGGGCATCAGGCTGCCCTCTTTACACAACACACACATCCACATTATATTACATTACCTTAAACCAGCTATCCTTCCTCCAAAAAACACCAACCTTGTCATTACATATCATATCCATTCCACAACACATCCCTGTTCTCCCCCCCTTTCAAGAACCATGGCTGCTGCTATACTGGGAATCAGTGCAAAGCTTTCTCGGGTGACCACCACCGGCAGGGCTGGGTCGTTTGCACAGGGCCCTCCCGGTCGACATCAAGCGACTGTGCCACCTCCAGTGTTGCGGTGCCCTAAATCTGCTCTTCAGTGCAGTAAAACTGTCTTTTGCAATATTAGGGGACTTCACTCCAACATCATCTCTGTTCTAAATTTCCTCCAGTTTGAATCCCCTGACCTGCTATTTCTGACAGAGACACAAGTAAGCTCCACCTCTGATTTAGCTAGATTTAATTTTCCTGGTTATATTTTGATTCAAAACTTCAGACCCAAAGGGGGCGTATGTTGCCTTCCTAAATCAGATATTACCCTGGAGGAGATTACTAAATTTAATTGTCCTTTTTTCGACTATTCCATATGCAAATTAAATTCTTTTGGTAAAATTAAGTTTTTCTGTTGTATTTATCGTTCCCTTAATGCCCCTTCAGAGCCGAGTTTATTTGACTCTCTGTCTTCACAACTGAGTGTCCTCAACATTAATACTGCATCAGAAATTACTATTCTGGGTGATTTTAATGTCCATAATGACGAATGGCTCACTTATTCACCCAGAACTGATGACTCTGGTCTTGAATGTGAGCTATTTGCAGACTCATTTAATCTCACCCAGTTAGTCAGTCAACCCACCCGTGTACCAGACAACCCCGATCAAAATCCCCACCTATTGGACTTGTTTCTAACAACCAATTCAGATAATTATAATGTCGAAGTGAAGTTTCCTCTCGGATCCTCTGATCATTGTCTGATCCAAGCCACCAGTTTCACACCTACCACACCCTCCTGCTCTGAACCTGTCGTGATGACTAAATGGCACTATGACAGGGCAGACTGGGAGGGACTTCAAAATTTTCTCCTGGATGTTCCTTGGACCTCCTTTTTCTCCCATGATGCAAATTCCACATTGGGCCACATACAGGATTTCATTAAAGTCGGCATGGAAACATTCATTCCCCATCATAGTTACAGAAAAAGATGTAATTCTCTTAAATGGTTTGACCACAATTGTGCTAGAGTAACAGAACATAAAACAATAGAGTATAACAGTTATACAAGGACCAAAACCAAAGAAGCCTTTAACTATTATAAAAATATCAGAAACCATGCCAAAACTATTATCAACCTTTCTAAATCAAGCTTTCTACATAGACAAGCTAACAAACTACTAAACAATCCAAATGATAACCAAATACTCTGGTCAACCCTTAATTCATTCAAAACTAACTTCACTACCACCTCTTCCATTCCACCGTTACAGTCCCCCAATGGAAATCTAGTAAGTGACCCATGTGGAAAAGCCAACCTTCTTGTTGACATTTTTTCAACAAACTCAACCCTAAATTCAGAAAATCATAATATTCCTGTACTTGATTTTGATTCCCCTCAAATACCTCCTTTCATAATTCACGCCAGACACGTACAAGCTGTATTACAGAATCTATCAGCAGACAAAGCCTCTGGTCCAGATGAAATTCCTTCAATAGTACTTAAAAATTGCTCCTCAGTGTTGGCCTCTGTATTAGCAAAGTGCATCCGTACCTCAATTTTTCCAGCCCCTTGGAAAGAAGCAAATATCCATCCTGTTCCTAAAAAGGGGGCAACTTCTGATCCATCAAACTATAGACCCATTGCAATAACTTCCGTTCTTGGTAAAGTTTTTGAGACACTAATTAACAAACACATGGTCAAGCATCTAGAAATCAATAAATTGATCAATGATCGGCAGTATGGATTTAGACAGGAACGTTCAACTGTAGATATTCTTGGCCTTCTTACCCATCAGATTAACAAAACAATAGACCAACATGGTGAAACACACACAGTAGCACTTGATATTTCAAAAGCATTTGACAGAGTATGGCACCAGGCCTTATTGTCTAAGATGTCACACTATGGCCTTGCATCACTGGTTCCTCTAATTTCTTCTTACCTTCAGAGTAGAAAAATACGGGTCATGGTAGATGGAATTTATTCTCAGTTTCATTTCATAAATGCTGGCGTACCTCAGGGATCACTTTTGGCGCCAACCCTCTTTCTCATACATATAAATGACCTCCTATCTGTCACGCACAACCCAATACACTCTTATGCTGATGACTCGACCCTTCATAGTTCTTTCACATTTAGTACCTCCTTTACACAATTTGATATTATAAATTCCCAAATAAACACAGCAATTTCTCTGAACCAGGACCTTTCTAAAATTAATCAATGGGGACAAAAATATCTGATCTCATTTAATGCTCAGAAAACTAAATACATTAATTTCTCCAATAGAAAGAATCCCTGAGACTCTCACATAATTTTAAATGATGTCAGTATTCCCATATCCACTACAATTGATATCCTAGGTGTTACTCTAAATCCCAACCTAAGCTGGATAGCTTATGTTAAATCCCTTGCTAAAAATGCTTCTAAAAAACTGGGACTTATGTACAGAGTTCGTGAGTTCTTCACTGACGAACAGATGGCCACAATATACAAAAGTCATGTGCGTTGTCAGGTCGAATACTGTTCGAATACTGTTCACCACTGTGGAGGCAGTTGGACAAAATTCAAAATAAAGCCATTAGATTAATCAGTAATTCTGCCATAACGCAGGACCTTCCTCCGTTATTAGTACGCCGAGATGTTGCTTCTTTAGCACTATTTTATTGATATTTTTACCGTAAGTGCTCTAACGAACTGGGTTCAATTGTGCCTCCCCTTCAAATTTTCTCCCGAAATACTCGGGCAGCTGGGAGCGCCCATGAACTCACACTCTCTCACCCACAGTGGAGAACCTCTGCTTATCAAAATTCATTTATCCCCAGAACTACTACTCTTTGGAGTTCGCTTCTTGGGAGTTGCTTCCCTCATACATTTTATCCTCTCAATTTTAAATCCAATTGTTATAAGTATTTTATGAATGGAGGATGTTTTTAGGCACATGGACTTTTTTTTTTTCCTTTGTTTTTCTTTCCTCCATTCAATAATATATATATATATATATATATATATATATATATATATATATATATATATATATATATATATATATATATATATATATATATATATATATATATATATATATATAATATATATATATATATATATATATATATATATATATATATATATATATATACTGTGTATATATATATATATATATATATATATATATATATATATATATATATATATATATATATATATATATATATATGTGTGTGTGTGTGTGTGTGTGTGTGTGTGTGTGTGTGTGTGTGTGTGTGCAGATAGATAGACAGATACAGACATAAGCGCAAAGGTCATTCATCTTGGTGATGGTAGAACATCATACCGATATCAGGTTTACGAGAGAGGGAATGGCATCGTAAAGGTGAAGGAAGTGTTGCTACTGTTATTTGGTGTGGATACAGATGCTTCAGCTGTCTCTGTTATTGTTGTCCTTCTTACCGTCGTTATCGTTGTTGTTTTTCAGATTTTGCTGTTATGTGTGATTTTTTAGGGTTGTTGTTTCACTTGCTATCAGTGATCGTTTTATGTTAACAGCTTTTATTTATAAATTTATTTTTTACTAAGAATATTGTTGCTGCTGCTTTTGTTGTTGATGGTGGTGTTGAGTCTATGGTTCACACTGACTTTAACCCTGTCAGACTGACGCTGTAAAACCAGTTATATTCTTGATTCTTTCAGCCTATCATGTTCAAGCTATAAGAGAGACTTTTCGGACAGGTGCTAGTGTGATTGAAACGAAAAACGAAACAAGAAGCGGTGCCAAGGTACAGCTAATCCGTCCCCGGATGTCATTTTAGTGATGATGTATAAACACAACAGGATTTCTAATCAAAGATGTCACATATCAAATCTGAAGTAATCGGGTGAGAATTGACGATTTCATGCCCATTTGAACATTTAGTCCGACCCCCCCCCCTACCACTAACTAGGGGGTGACCCCCTGCTGTAATGAGGCATGTTATAGGATGGAGATTTGAAGATGCACCTTTAGGTTTTGATGTCATGTTGCTATGGCTAATTTGAAAAGAGTTATGGGGAAAAAACGATTTTTCATTTTGTTTAGATTTTTTGGGCCTACAGACTGGGCCTTGGCCCAGTTGGACCAAAATTTAATCAGGTGATTAAAAGGTCATAGCCCATCATCCCTGTAATTTTAGTCAAAATCGCACCAGTAGTTTTCGCGTAAAGTTGTTAACGGACAGACAGACAAACAGACAGACAAACCGAGTGAAACAAATACCCGCCCCGCGGGGACGGGCAATAATCGTAGTGAAAAGTTAGTTCTGATGCCAGTGTTAGTACTGTTGATCTTATTTCTTTAGAGGATGCTGGTGCACTGTTATGCTTTCAACTTTATTACCAGCCGCAATAGCGAAGCTGGGATCCTTTTCATTGTCTGTTTGTGTATCTGTTAGCACGATAACTTTGCAACTGCTCAATATATCATCACAATATTTTACAGGTGTGCAGTAGGGAAAAAAATCTTCTACGAGTTCGAAATTGGTGAAATTAGGTCAAGGTCTATGTGTCTGCTACCATGATAACTTCGCAGCCGCTCAAGATATCAACACAAAATTTTACAGGTGCGTAGTAGGAATAAAACTCCTACGGGTTCGAAATTGGTGAAAATAGGTTAAAGTGAAGGTCATATTCCGAGCCGCGCTAGATACTTCTCGGCTCGCGGCTGGTGTGATTCCTCCTTGAGGGGGGCCTCTACAGTAGTTACTTTAGATATTACTGCTATTGCTCTAGATGATATTTTTTACATGACAGCAGAGAGGAAGGAAAAATATATGAATGGTATTATGATCACGTAATTCATATTGCTATTGCCTAGATCTAGACTTAATTTAGAAGTAAGAGTTAAACCTGATACTCAAAATAATTAGAACATATTTATGACTGACAGTATCTCGCGAACTAGATTGCATTAGAATGTAACTAATAAACACACACACACACACACACACACACACACACACACACACACACACCGCTCGCTGATGCAGTGGTAACGTTCTCGCTTGCCAACTGGTGGACGGGAGTTCGCGCCTCGCTCAGGTTGCGAAAAAGTTTCACTGACGAAGTGGGTGGTTACTGTCCCCCTTGAGCAAGGGGACGGGTGTGTGCGTGTGTGAAGGTCACAGCCTTGTCCTTAGATCGGACTATATGAGCTCTCAGCTCCCTTCCGGGAGGGTAAAAGCTAACGATCACGACCATCAAGTGATCCTGACCGAACCGGTGAATTACACACACACACACACACACACACACACACACACACACACACACACACACACACAGGGTGAAGGGAAATACAAATAGCCTACGTTCACAAAAAAGAAGATTGGGGCTTTCTTCAGAGAGTAGACCTTTCTTATCTTTGATCTCCGTACTGCTTGGAAGGCAAAAGAAGCCTCCTCATAATAATGCTTTGCTTGAATGTCTTTGTATCAACAACCAACAGCCTAACACCTATACAGTAGTCATCTAGGATGGCCGCGATGGAAATGCCTCGAAGCCTCTCTGTCTCTACTCATCTTCTCTCCCTCTTGCCAGTCAAAGTAACCTTCCGTCGTGTTCTTTCCTTACTGGAATCAGAAGACATTACATTTAGTTTATTCTTGCTATCCTCGAATGATTTATTTAGCAGAGAAAAAAATTCTCGCACTGGAGTTTTTCTCTCCAGCTGAAGTGATGACGAGCAGCCTGCAAGACCGCGTGATATACAGTACCTTGGGTGAAGCGACTTTCTCATAGTTCCCTGCACCTCGCCGTGGTCCGATCCTAACAAAGTGTTGTCACAAGGAACGGCCGGCTACCTAAAAAGTTTATGTGCTGTACTGTACTCGTAGGACGAACCTACAGCATCTGTTACTAATGAAAGAAAAGCATTCGGGAGCCTTATGCTAATAGCCTGCCAGAATATGTTGTGGGTCAAGTTTCAAGCTACTTACAAATGTGAAGAAAAATCGTAAAACTACAGAATTCAGTCTCTGCGTTTCACAAAATCCCAATCTATATTAAAAATAGTTGACCTTTGGCAGCCATTTTGGTGACCTTGACCTTGACCCCGAGTGCACATTTCCAAACTCGTCCAAGATTTTGGCCATATCTTGATATCTTGAGGGTTTCCTGTTGATAGCTCAAGCTGTTCATGAGATATAATGGCAACAGATAATCCATGTTAAAACTAGTTGACCTTTAGCAGCCATTTTGATGACCTTGACCCAGTTTGCCCATTTTCGAACTCGTCCAAGATTTTGGCCACATCTTCGTACCCTGAATATTTCATGTTGATAGCTCAAGCCGTTCATGAGATATAATGGTAACACACACACACACACACACACACACACACACACACACACACACACACACACACACACACACACACACACTGACAAAGACATTATCGCTCCATCTTGGTAAAGGCGGGGGATAACCAATGGTCGATAGGTCTGCTCGGCAACACTGATCCGAGGTTAACTACCAACAACAAGAAAAAAAGCAACAAACAACAATAACAATAAACAACAACAAAAACAGACAACAGCAAACAACAAATAACAACAAACATCAAACAACAACAAACAACAACAATCAAGCAAAACAAACAACAAAAAACAACCATCCATCCATCCATCATCCATTCCTATCTTGCCCCATTCGGTGCGTTGGAACCCGGGGCTAGGCAGGTTAGTCCTGACATTTAAGATAAGGTTGACCAGCACACTCATCCCTGAGTGACATTACATGAGCAATAAACCCCAACCTCCCCTTGTGTATATACCTATACAGGCTTAATCCGATTAGAGCGCCTTTATGACCCACTAAACCACCAGGCGCCATAATTTTGTTATATGGTTACCACCCAGCGTAGTAAATGGTTTACTGGTGTACAGGTTTGCTGGTGTACAGGAAAACATTTAGTTTGTCACTCAGTGTAGTCACCCAAAGGCAGAAAGAAGAGGAAAGAATGAAGGAAAGAAAGACAGAAGAGAGTGTAAAGTCACACGTCGGCAGAAGGATGAGGAAAGAATGAAGGAAAGACAGACAGAAGAAATAAGAAGGAAAAGAGAACAGTGCAGAGTGGATGGTAAGCGTTCCCACCTGCCAGCACCGTCATCGTTGAAAAACCACAACAAAAAAACAACAACAAACAAAAACAGACAAGAAAAACAGAAACAAACACAAAACAACAATAAACAAGAACAACAAATAACAACATCCAACAATAGCAATAACAAACAACAAACAACAGCAAAAAACAATAACAACCCAACAACACAGCAACAAACAATAATATACAAAAACACAACAAACTACAACAAACAATAAACAATAAACAAAAACAATAAACCACCAAAACAAACATCAATACACAAGAAAACAAACAGGAAACAAACAACAAACAACAGCAACAATAATCAACAAACACCACACAGCAGACAATAAAGAAACAAACAACAATGAACAACAACGAACAACTAACTAGACAACAAACAACAACAACAAGCAACAACAAGTAACAACAAACAATAACGACATTATACAACAAACAACATCAATCAACAAACAACAAGAAACAAACCAACAACAAAAAACAACGAACATTAACAACAACCAACAAAAAAAACAACAAACAAACAACAACAAACAAACAGCTAACAATAACGAACAACAAACATCAAAAAACAAATACAAAAACAAACGTTAAACAACAAATAACACAGAAAACAATAACACAACAATAACAAACAACAAAAACACAAAAAATAACACAAACAAAGACAACAAACAACAAACAAGACACACCAACAAACAACAAACAACAACAAACACCAAACAACGAAAAACAACAAACAGAACAAAGAAACAAAACAAGCAACAACAAAACAAACAACATAAAACAACAAATAAAAACAACAAACAAACAACAAACAACAAACAAAAAACAAACAAAAATAACAAATAAATATAAACAAGACAACCAAAATAAAACAGTAAAAATAAACAACAAACAGCAACAACAACGACCAACAAAACAGCAACAAAAAACAAAAACAAACAACAACAAACTACAAACAACACCAAACAACAAACAGCAAGCAAAAACAGTAAGCAATTAAACAACAGTAAAAACAAATAACAACAAACAAAAACAAACAACAGCAATCGACAACAACAAAAATAAACAAAAACAACAAACAACAAAGAAAACAAACAACAAAAAGCAACAAACAAAATCACCAACAGCAAGAAACAACAATCAGCAGACAAATAATAAACAGCCAACAACAAACAACAACAAACAATAAGTAACAACAACAAAAACAAACAATTTACAAACTCAAACCACAAACCACAACAAATAACAAGCAAAAAAAAAAAAAATCAGCAAACATCAACAACAAACATAAACAACAAATAACAAACGACCAACAACAATCAACCTCAACTAACAACAGCAACAAACAACAACTAAAAAAACAAGACTAAAGAAACAACAATCAACAAGAAACAACAAGAAACAAAAACAAACAACAACAAAGATAAACAAAACACAAACAATGAGAAGCAAAAAATAAACAACAAATAATAACAAACAAACACAACAAACAACAAGCAACAGCAATAAAAACAACAAATAAAAACAAAAACAAACAACAGCAAGCAAACAACAAATAACAAACTACAAACTACAACAAACTACATCAAACAACAACAAACAGCAAACTACAGCAATACATAACAACAACAAACATAAAACAGCAAGAACTATAAAAGAGCAAAAAATAACAAACAAAATATAAAACAAACAGCAAGCAACAAAAAGAACAACAAGCACTGAAAAAACACTACATAAAAACTACAAACAACATTTTTTTTTTTTTTTTTATATACCTAGGCTGCTTCCCCCAAGGAAAGGGAGGTAGCCGAGACAGGACGACTCACTCTCCATTTACTCATCCATTCAAACACATTTATTCGCATCTTAGCCCCAAAGGGGAGAACGGACAGATCCTCACGGCACCACACCGCACAAGGGTCAACTGCACAATGCAATCAGTGACATCCGCAGCAGGGCCCGACAGCAGAACTGGTTTACCCCTGCCACATCATAATACACCCATCCCCTTACCCGCACCTGACCTGACTAGCTGATCAGACCAAATGCGGGAGAATATCCCCTCAGGGCTGCGTCATCACTTATTCATTCACAATTTCTCTCCATTTATTTCTGTCACGCAGAGCCACTCTTCCTTGCTCAACAGACATCCCTCTCGCATCCAGCGCTCTCTTCACACTGTCCATCCATCCTATTCGTGGTCTTCCTCTCAGCCTTACACCTCTCACATCAGATCTAGTTATCTTTTTCACCAATCGCTCATTATCCATTGTCTCCATATGCCCAAACCATTGCAACACCCTCTGCTCAACTCTACCAGCCATCTCCCGAACAACTCCAGTTCTCCTTCGCACTTCATCATTTCGCAAAACAAATACAACAATGAACTATAAAAACACATACAACAAACAACAAAAACCAACAAATAACAACAAACAACAGCAACAAAGAGCAAGAACAAGAACAAACAACTCCAGTAACAAACTATAACAGGAAACAACAACGAAAACAAGTTACCATAAACAAAATAAAACAAATAAACGACAAAAACTACAAACAACGATGACAAACAAAAAGAACAATGAACAACAACAAAAAACAATAATAAAAAACAACAAAACCAAACAAGCAACAAACAGCAAACAACAAGAAACTTAAACAACAAACAACAAACAAAACAACAATAAAAACAACAGACAACAAATAATAAAAAAAAACAAGAAACAATAAAAAACAAATCAAAAATAGCAACAACAAACTACAACAACAAGCAACCACAAAGAAAAACAATAATAACTAACATAAAGCGATAAATAAAACAAAAACAAACAAAAACATCAGATGACAACAGCAATAAACAACAACAAACAGCAAGCAAGAAACAAAAAACAAAAAACAACGAACAACAACAAACAAACAACAGACAACAAGTAACAACAACAACAAACAGCAAACAACATCAAACAAAATGAAGAACACAAAACAACAACAAATGACAAACAGCAACAAACAACAATCAACAACAAAAAACAAACAAGAAACAACAGTAGTAACAACAACAAAGAACAACAAACAACAATAACACAAAAAACAACAAAAAACAAAAAACGACAAACCAAAACAACAGGCAAACAACAAAAACAACAAACAATAAAAAACATCAAACAATAAAAAACATCAAACAATAAATAACAAACAACAAGCATTCACAAACAATAAACAACTGACAAAGAACAAAGAACAAAGAGAACAATCAACAAAAACATCAGCAACAAACAACAAACAACTATCAATAACAATAAAAACAACACACAACAGCAACAATAACCAAAGACAAACAAAACAACAAACAAAAAACAACACTTACAAACAACATAAAGTACAAACACAAGAAACACAAACAACAAACAACAAAGAACAGCAGTAACAAACAACAACAACAAACAACAATAAATAACAGAGCAACAACAACAACAAATTCAACAACAAACAACAAACAACAAAAAACGAAAACAAAAAATAAAAAACAAAGACAAACAATAGCAACACGACTAAAATACAAAAACAAACACTAACAACTTCAAGAGCAAAAGAAACAAAAAAAAACAAGACAAAACAACGAACAACAACAACAAACAGCAACAACAACAACAACAACAACAACAAACAATCAGCAATATAGACGAACAATATACAACCATAAACAACAACCGACAACAAACAATGACAACAAACAACAAAAACAAAAACAACAAAAAACAACAAACAACAGCTATAATCAACAATAAATATCAACAACAAACACCATCAACAAACAACAACAACGAAGAAACAACACACAACAAGAATAAACAACAAACAACAAAATCGAAAAAAAACGACAGTAGCAAACAAAAAGAAGAAACAATAAATGCAGCAAACTAAAGCAACAAACAACAAAAACAACCAATAAGAACAACAAACAACGACAATACAAAGCAAAAATAAAAACAATAAAAAACAAAGAAAAACAACAAACAACAACATACAACAATAAGCATCAGTGAACATCAACAAAACAAGAACAAAAACAACAATAAACATAAAAAAAACAAAGGTAACAAATAACAAACTACAACAAACAATAACACCAAAGATAAAAAACAACACCAACAACAACAAACAACAACAAGAACAATCATCAAACAAAAACTACAACAACAAGAAACAACAGGCAACAACAACAACAAACAACAAACAATAAGAAACAGCAACAAACAACAAAAACAATAAGAAACAACAAACAACAAAGAAAGAACAACAAACAACAAACAACAAAAATAATTCAGTTAATAACAAACAACAACTAACAACAGCAACAAAAAGAATAACGAACAACAATAACAAACATCAACAACCAACCCAAGCAACAAGAACAGACAATAGACAAAAACACCAAACAACAGACAACAAGAGCAATAGCGAAAGCAGACAACATCAAACAAAAACATCAAACAACAAAGAACAGAAAACAACAAGAACAAATATCAACAACAAGCAAGCAACAAACAAGAAACAAACAATAACAAAAACAAACAACAATTGCAAATAACAACACAACGACAACAAAATACAACTACAAACAACAAATAAGAAACAACAAAAAGAACAGACAACAAACTTCAACAAATAGCAACAATAACAAACAACAAACAAAAAACAAAAAACTAACAACAACAATCAAGCAACAAACAACAAACAAAACAAACAACAGCACACAACAAACAACTCAACACACAACAAACAACAACAAACAACGCAACAACAAACAACTGCAATAAACAACAACCAACAAACATCAACCATCAATCTACAACAAATAGCAACAGCAACAAACAATATCAACAAACAACAAATAAACAACAATCAAAACATATCAACAATAACAACAAACAGCACCAACAACAAACAACCACAACAAACCACAATGCAAAAGTAGTCAACAACAACAAACAACAGTAAACAACAAACAATACCAAACAACAAACAACAATGACTACAACTAACAACAACAAACAACATCAAATAACAACAAACATCAAACAAGAACAACAAATAAACAGCAACAAACAACACAACAATACAAGAATAAACAACAAACAAAAATGAGCAACAACAAACTATAACAAAAACAACAGAAAACAACAAACAACAAACAATACAATAAACAACAAAAATGAGCAACAACAATCAAACTATAACAAAAACAACAGAAAACAACAAACAACAACAATCAAACAACAAGCAACATTAACAACAAACAACAACAATTAACAACAACCAACTAGAAGAAAGAGCAACAAACAACACCAACTTTTTTTTTTTTTATAAAATCTCTCCCACTGAACGAGTTTACCCCTGCATTTCAAAAGTAAAATCGTTTGTAAATATCAGGAGGCCAGTAAGAAATACTCATTGTATTAAAAGGGCTGCATATTTTCTCATCACTCATCTCCATTCACTTTTGCCTAGCTCCTCCGTGCCGAAGGCCCGGAATTTTCCTTGCACCCCAGGCCGACGCCGGGGCCATTTTTTGAAGTTTCAAAAATTGTTTTTTTTTTTCTTGCCATATTGAAGAGAAAGTTCAGATGCACCTAACAGTGCAAATCCCAGCTTCCTAGACGCATTTTGTGGCTTGCAATGAAGCGCGGAAGCTGCAGAAATATCGGCAACCGATATTGCCACCCAGGGGCCTGCCGCATCGAAACTGGGCAGGTGTTGTTATTTTTTTTTTACCTCACAAAACAATGCGAACGGTGCTGAAATGTTATGCATATATGAGAAATGATTATATCGAATGATTTCAGTACATAATCTGTTAGGAATGGCTGGAAAAAAATTTTATGAATACATTTTCACCTTTTTGATATAAAATATGTTTATGGTAGTTTCGAGTTATTTTTTACGTTATCGTTGTGCCCATGCTTGGAAAAAGGGAGCAAAAGAGTTGAATTTTCAGTCCTAAATGAGAAAACTGCACGTCCTCCAAGGCTAGACTCTGCCACGGGAGAATAAAGTGGAGGGTCAGTCCAATTAGCAATAAGGAAGTTGAGTCACAACTTCCAGCTCCCACACGACGAGCATGGCTAAAAATAGAATCGTAATGCAGTTTCAGAACTAAGAATAAGTCTAATTATTACGAATACAGATACAAAGCAGAAAAAAATACGTTTACAGACGGGGGAAAACGTATTTTTTCCGTCATAACATGTTCATCTTTATCATTTTACCATTTTATTTTCACAATATATATTGCTGTCTCGTAAATAGGGTGGTTGTGTGTGTTTTGCAATGGAGGAAAAAGATTGTATTTTCTTTTCTGGGTCGAGATAATGGGTGTAACTATGTGTGTTTAGTCATGGCCACGAGCGAAAAAACCGTACATCCACCCGTCACGATAGCAGGTGGTGAACTGACGGATGATACGTGAGAGGGTGATGTCAAGGTCAGTCTCATGTCCCAGATTTTCGTTCACTTCCCGAAAGTTTTCACAGTTTTCTACAAGTTGCATTGCATCAAATGATCCAAACCATTACAGCAAACCTGAGCAAATAGGTAGAGATACCAAGACCAAAATGTATTTTTCTGTTATTATCATGCCTTTTTTGTATGTGCCTGTATTACTTCATAATCGTAAACAGGTGGTTGTGTGCGTTTTGCAAGAGAGGACAAAGATGATATGTTCTGCATGGGTCGAGATAATGGATGTATTTGTGCTTGTTAAGGCGTGGCAAGGAGCGAAATATTCGAAAATCCACTTATCACAGCAGCAGGCTCTGAACTGCTGGATGAGGTGTATGGGAGTGTAGTGTAGGTCAGTATGCAGACTTTCAGAACGTCCATTCACTTCCCAAAAATGTTTGCAGTTTTTCACAGGCCGCGCTCAAACGACGCCGGCGGCCATTTATTGGCTAAACGTCATTCAACACCGGCTGCCACGGAGGGGCTAGACATCCCATCTTCCCTCACGTACTCATCCCATCTAAATAATAGTCAAACTGTGTATGTGTGTATCTGTCTGTGAGTTTGTTCTTTTCTTTCACGGGAACAATAATGGATATTGAGCTACTTCTCTTTGCATTAGGTCGGGGTTTGTCCAAGAAATGTCAGAAAAATACCAAACAAAAATTTTGGCAATCGCACACGGCGCGGAGGTGTAAATTATTCGGAAATCGTTACACGCATAAACATGCCAAAATAATTTCTTCGACTTTTTGGTCAGAACTGGTCATTGTGTGCTCAATAACGGTATGGAAACAAAATAACGGACAAACACTAGTCTTGATATAAATCTGCTCATTTATCCATCATTTTTATTTTTATTTTTATTTTTTTTTTATTTGAGAAACTACAATTAACTTATTCTCATATTGGAAGTATAGGAATGGGGAAGGATCATCTGTATGAGTCTTTCATCTGTATGAGTGCAATACGTTGGACTGGATGTGTATTGTGTGACCGAGTGTATATACTATGCCACAGGTAGAATCGTTGGGGTACAAACATACTGGATGTAAAGATATGAAAGTACAGTACATATTTAAAATATCTAACACTCTTCATGACTTGTACATAGAACCGTAGAATAGGGCCCACATATTGCGAGACGAATCTGTTAGCCACTGTGTCGCTGCATCTCACACTATCTTCTTCACATGGGGCACAGCTGCCGTCAGTAGTTCAATTACACTGCCAAGATTCTAGCTCAAAATCTAAATAAGTTTCATTAACCTAACCAGTTGAATTCAAGTGGATTGAATGGATTATAATTTCGCTTTTTTTTTTTTTTTTAACAACGGAGGAAGGAAAAACAAATGAGAAAAAAAAAAATAATCCATACACCAGATTATTGGTGTCCTCTGTTCATAAAATATCTGTAGCAGTTAGACTTAAACAGTTGTGGGTTGAAATTTGGAGGGAAACAACTCTGGGGAAGCGAGTTCCAGAGAGATGCAGTTCGGGGATTGAAAGAATTCTGATAGGCAGAAGCTCTGCAATATGGCTGAGTGACTTTTCAGTAATGAGCGCTACCAGATGCCCATGTAGCATGAGGGAAGGCATGGAGAGGTGGCACCATGGACGCAACTTCGTCTGAACATTTGCCAAAAAAATATCTGTAAAATAAAGCAAGGGAAGCAACATTCCTTCTTACTTGCAGGGGAGGTAGTTTATATGTAATGGCAGGGTTGTTAATGATTCTAACAGCTTTGTTCTGAATTTTGTCTAGTTGTCTTAATGCAACCTCTCCACAACCATTCCACAAGAGTGAGCAATATTCAAGCTGAGAGCGCACATGACTCTTATTATAGCTAACTGCTCATCAGTGAAGAAGTTACGGACTCTGTACAATAATCCAAGTTTCTCTGAGGCAGTTTTAGCAAGTGATCTGACATGAAAAGTCAAGCTGAGGGCACTGAAGTGAGATGCCAAGAATTTCAATACTTTTGGAAATGGAAATATTAGTTGCACTGAAGGTAATGTACGAATCTGGCAATATCTGTCTATTAGTAAACTGTATATATTTAGTTTTACTAGCATTAAAAGAGGCAAGGTTGTTTTGTCCCCATTCACTGATTGTAGATAGATCTTGATTTATGGAGATGGCTGTACTGAGTTGAGAGGTGGAGATATTAGACTTTGTAAATGGATGTCTGAGTGTGAATGAACTATGTAGTGTTGAGTCATCTGCATATGAGTGAATGGGATTGTGGGTGACAGATAAGAGATCATTAATATGAACCAGAAATAGGGTTGGCGCCAGAACTGATCTCTGCGGCACACCGGCGTTAAATGAGTGGAAATTGGACTATACATCATCTACTTTTACTGTTATTTTCCTGTCACTAAGATATGAGGAAATCAAAGGAACAAAAGACGTTAGTCCATAGCAGGGAACTGTGCCATACTCTGTCGAAAGCTTTATAGATATCAAGAGCTACTGCATGAGTTTCTCCAAAAAGTTCAATTGATTGATGAATGGTATGAGTTAAGAGATTGAGTATGTCAATGGTGGAGCTTTCGTGGCAAAAACAATATTGTCTATCACTAATTAAGTTGTTGGATTCAAGATATTTAACAATGTGCTTATTAATTATAGTTTCAAATACCTTACCAAGAGAAGATATGACAGCTCTTGGTCTGTAATTGGAGGGATCAGACAAACTTCCTTTCTTCGGAACTGGGTGGATATTGGCTTCTTTCCATGAATTTGGGAACAAAGAAGTATGTATGCATAGTCTGAATAATTTATCTAGGACAGAGGCAAATTCAGGGGAACACTTTGTCAAAACAATTGGCGGAATTCCATCTGGGCCTGGAGCTTTGTTGGTATGTAAATTGTTTTGGATGGATTTTACGTATCTTGTCTGTATTTTAAGTGGGGCAATTTCGGGAGAATCAAGTTCCAGTACTGGGACATTCTGCCTGGTATAGTCTATGGCAGAGTTTCTGGCAAAGGTACTGGCAAGGATATCTGCTTTCCCACGTGGGTCATTTGTAATGTCGCCATTTGAAGATTTTAGTGGGGGAATGGAAGATGACTTGTTAAAGTTACTATTGAAAGAAATTAAGAGTTGACCAGAATATTCTATTGTCATTAGGGTTGTTAAGTAGTTTTGATGCTTGCTTTTGAAGAAAGTTTGATTTAGACAGATTTAATACAGCTTTTGCATGATTTCTAGCAATTTCAAATTGGGAGTGATTCAGATGTTTTTGATTTTAAGTAAGAGTTATATGCTAATGACTTTTGGGCTGTTGCTCTGGCACAGTTGCCATCAAACCATTTTGGAGAGTTCGATCTTTTAGTGAACTGTTGACTTGGTATGAATAAATCCATACCAGCTAATATTGAGTTGCAAATGTGGGACTGGGTAGAATTGGGATCGCTAGAGAAGAAAGACTGCCATGGAACATCAGCAAGATAATTTCTAAATCCATCCCAGTCTGCCCTATCAAAGTGCCATCGGGTCACCCTGACAGGTTCAGAACGGGGAGGTGTGGGAGGGTTAACTAATGAGGCTTTGATGAGATTGTGGTAGGATCCAAGCGGTGACAGTACCTCTATCCTGTATTGATCTGGATTGTTCGTCAAGAATAAATCCAAGAGATGGGCATTATGGTCAGGATTATCAGGTATTCTGGTTGGTTGCTTTACCAACTGGGTAAGATTAAGCAATTCCGCAAACAGCTCGCACTCTAGACCAGCTTCGTCAGTCCGGGCAGAATTCAATAACCATACAACATTGTGTAAGTTGAAATCACCCAAAATGGTAATTTCGGTGCCAAGGGCAAGGTCAAGGTTACTCAACTGAGTGGATATGGAATCAAATACACTGGGTTCCGAAGAAGCATTGGGTGAACGATAAACTACACAAATATATTTGGTAATGTTTTGACAGTTTAATTTATATAATGAGTAATCAAAACTGGATAAAGTGAAGTTTAAAATAGTGTCAACTGCATATTGGGATTTGATATAACAACAGGTGCCGCCCTTGTTACGGAAGTTTGTAAGGAGATGGTAACCGGGAAAACAAAATGGAGATATATTAGTAGAGGGTGAGATTTGTGGTTCTGTGAGGAAAAGGGCCAAAGGGGATATGGACTGAAGGAAAAAATGAACTAAATTTAAATTTGTGGTTGGTTGGTAAACAACCTTGAAACTCAGTCCTAATAAGCTTTTGCTGATATGTATTCTGTTTACTGTAATATGGCCAATATTTTCGTCCTTTAGCAGCTTATCTTACATACCTTAATGACAGAAAAAGATAATACTGCAACTCTACATCCTTTTCATAGCACCATTTTGTGACTACCACCTTATTCTTGTGTTAATCCGTTGTTACAGCTCAGCATTCGACGTGGAAGTCAGTTTTAGGCCAAGTTTGAGTAAAAATGATGCAATCGGTAACAATTAATTGGGTTGGAAGGACACCATCTTGTTTCATTATCTCAGAACCCCACACGTTTAATGAGACAGCTGACAGCAACTGTTCCTACGTGGTCTTTCAACTGGTGTATCTATTAGGTCATGACAAATGTAATCACAGTCAAGAACCTTACGGCCGTAGATTTAATAGTGAGCCGCGGAGGTGTAAGTAAACCCCTGAGTTTTGAGGGTCGTTTATGAAACATCTGTAATTGTTAGATGTGACCAGCCTGCATCCCTCTCTGCAGAGTGTAGTCAGTAACGATGCAGAGGGATTTAATATACGGTACTGTACTGTGTCATCTTCACGTGATATAGAAATAATCGTCGGGAACTGGGTGCTTGTCCATTTATTACTGTCCTCAGTTTTAACCCTTTCATTCCGTCTTATCGTAGCTACTTCCAAACGATTTCGACTAAGTTAGCGAACAGGAAGGGATATTAAAGACTAATTACAGCACAGCCTTTCTTGTTTGAAAAATCTCTCTATCGGCAAATAAAAATGTCTTGAGAGAGCAAAAATGGAAATTGAAATACTGTTCTTCATTGTCATGAAGTGGATAAAGTTATGGGGATTAGCCACCTTGATAATTTTCACATTTCCTAAAAAATCATCATCGCAATGGTAAAATTTGCCATTGGTTGCAACTGATACAAATTCTTTATTTGATACGCATAAGTACATTGCAAGTAATTATAACATAGGCCTCCAGTTACTAGTCTGTGGCTAAAGTATGGAATGTAGTAATGGGTAAAGGTCTCGAAATCTCCTCCCATCCTGAATGCTCTTTTTTTTCTGTACCTTTTCCATCTCTTATCTGTGCATTTTTGCCATTCCTACTTCTAAACAATCATTTTGGAAGAAAATTTTTGTTTTCTAGTTTATGATATTTTTGTGGAAGCTTAATTAGGCCTATGCGTAAACCAAGAGTTAGATTTGTATTCTTACATGCATAGCATACTGAAAGACTAAAACGAGGGTTCCTGCCCGTGAAAAGATGTGTTTTAGTATGCTCTTTAACTGTAGGCGAGCTGTAGCTGACCAATATTGCACAAAATGGCATACTTACAGGTGACATCGATACGGTTTTCAGGCCATAATTCGCGAACGGTAGCCTGAATGCTTTTCTAAACATGAAAAGAAATATCTACACTTGACCAGCAGCGTTTTGGTGTATAAGACGCTAGCGTACGCCTTTTTGTTTTGGACTTACAGTTGATGAAGAGGAAAGAAAGAAAGAAAGAAGCTGGTTCGACTTTGCGAATCTACGAGGGTTAGCAAGATTTTGCTTGTAGTTTTGCACTTGAGTAATGAAGGTCTTCATAAGCTTAGAACTAAACTTTGCGACCGTTCTCCCGCGAATGCTCCTATACCCCATAAGAGAGGAAGCCACTCTCTGAACCTGCGCCATTCCTGCTCGCGGAGAGCCACCGCACTCCGTGATATACCTCCTGTTTCACCACATTTCTCTATCCATTCCCTCTGTACACCTTATTATCTTACCACTCTGAACGTGGTATTTAATATATTTATTGACACTGGTTTTATTGTTAATAAGAGAGAGAGAGAGAGAGAGAGAGAGAGAGGCTCTCCAGTCAATATATCCCAGCTCATTAGTCTTCCGTCACAAACTGGAAGCCTATGTTATATTTACTTGCAACGTACTTACACGTATCAAATAAAGAATTTGTATCAGTTGCAACAAATGGCAAATTTTACCACTGCGATGATGACCTTTAAGAAAATGTGAAAATTATCAAGGTGGCTAATGCCCATAACTTTATCCACTTCATGACAATGAAGAACAGTATTTCAATTTCCATTTTTGCTCTCTCAAGACATTTTTATTTGCCGATAGAGAGATTTTTCAAACAAGAAAGGCTGTGCTGTAATTAGTCTTTAATATCCCTTCCTGTTCGCTAACTTAGTCGAAATCGTTTGGAAGTAGCTACGATAAGACGGAATGAAAGGGTTAAAACTGAGGACAGTAATAAATGGACAAGCACCCAGTTCCCGACGATTATTTCTATATCACGTGAAGATGACACAGTACAGTACCGTATATTAAATCCCTCTGCATCGTTACTGACTACACTCTGCAGAGAGGGATGCAGGCTGGTCACATCTAACAATTACAGATGTTTCATAAACGACCCTCAAAACTCAGGGGTTTACTTACACCTCCGCGGCTCACTATTAAATCTACGGCCGTAAGGTTCTTGACTGTGATTACATTTGTCATGACCTAATTGATACACCAGTTGAAAGACCACGTAGGAACAGTTGCTGTCAGCTGTCTCATTAAACGTGTGGGGTTCTGAGATAATGAAACAAGATGGTGTCCTTCCAACCCAATTAATTGTTACCGATTGCATCATTTTTACTCAAACTTGGCCTAAAACTGACTTCCATGTCGAATGCTGAGCTGTAACAACGGATTAACACAAGAATAAGGTAGTAGTCACAAAACGGTGCAATGAAAAGGATGTAGAGTTGCAGTATTATCTTTTTCTGTCATTAAGGTATGTAAGATAAGCTGCTAAAGGACGAAAATATTGGCCATATTACAGTAAACAGAATACATCTCAGCAAAAGCTTATTAGGACTGAGTTTCAAGGTTGTTTACCAACCAACTAGTAAAGCGAGATTATAATCCATTCAATCCACTTGAATTCAACTGGTTAGTTTAATGAAACTTCTTTAGATTTTGAGCTAGCATCTTGGCAGTGTAATTGAACTACTGATGGCAGCTGTGCCCCAAGTGAAGAAGATAGTGTGAGATGCAGCGACACAGTGGCTAACAGATTCGTCTCGCAATATGTGGGCCTATTCTATGGTTCCAGCGCAAGTCATGAAGAGCGTTAGGTATTTTAAATCTGTACTGTACTTTCATATCTTTACATCCACTATGTTTGTATCCCAACGATTCTACCTGCGGCATAGTATATACACTTGGACACACAATACACAGCCAGTCCAACGTTTTGATGAAGCACTCATGCAGGTGAAGGACTCATACAGATGACCCTTCCCCATTCCTATACTAACGATATGAGAATAAGTTAATAGTAGTTTCTCAAATTAAAAAAATAAAATAAAAATAAAAATAAAAATGATGGATAAATGAGCAGATTTATATCAAGACTAGTGTTTGTCCATTATTTTGTTTCCATACCATTATTGAGCACACAGTGACCAGTTCTGACCAAAAAGTCGAAGAAATTATTTTCGCATGTTTACGCTTGTGACGATTTTCCGAATAATTTACACCTCCGCGCCGTGTGCGATTGCCAAAATTTTTGTTTGGTAGTTTTCTGACATTCCTTGGACAAACCCTGACCTAATGCAATGAGAAATAGCTCGATATCCATTATTGTTCCCGTGAAAGAAAAGAACAAACTCACAGACAGATACACATATACACAGTTTGACTATTATTTTGATGGGATGAGTACATGTGGGAAGATGGGATGTCTAGGCAAAAGTGAATGGAGATGAGTGATGAGAAAATATCTACCCCTTTAAATACAATGAGTATTTCTTACTGGCCTCCTGGTATTTACAAACGATTTTACTTTTGAAATCCAGGGGTAAACTCGTTCGGTGAAAGAGATTTTATTAAAAAAAAAAAAAAAGTTGCTGTTGTTAGTTGTTCTTTATTCTAGTTGGTTGTTGTTGTTAATTGTTGTTGTTTGTCGTTGTGGTTGTTGTTGTTATTGTCATTGTTGTTGTTGTTGGTTGTTGTTGTTTGTATGTTGTTTTTTGTTAATTGCTGTTGTTTGTTGTTGTTGTTGTTTGTTCTTTGTTGTTTTTTGTTGTCTTGTTTTTGTTGTTTGCAGTTGCTTTTGTTTGTTACAGTTTGTTGGGTTTTTTTGTTGTCATTTGTTATTTGTTATTGTTGTGTCCGTGTTTTTTTTCATCTCTGTGGACTTTTGCCATTCTTACTTCCTAACACTCATTTTAGAAGAAAATTTTAGTTTTCTATATCAATGAACGTGACGATGATATAAAGGGTGTCAGAGCAAGAAGGTGGTGAGTGATTATGGCAAATGAGTAAACTGTACGAGAATGAGAGATATATAAGCTGAGGAGGCAAAAGACTGATGGGGATCGAGTTTGCTGGATAAAATATGTTCGCCGAAGCACACGCCAAGAGTCTGGCAACTCTTTCTTGACACTCAGCTAATTTACTTTGCCTGACAGGGATATGGGAAATGCATTTATGAAAAAGGAAACAAAAAATGTGCAAATGATTTGCTTGTGAGAAAAAGCATGATTCCGTGGGTTTCAATGATTTACAGAGGCGGTGAATAAAACCCTCACTTATAGATGGAGAATATATTTACCAAAATGTTTCGGTGGACACTGCCATCATCTTACCGCCAAAGATGGTGGCAGTGTCCACCGAAACTGTTTGGTAAATATTTTCGTTATCTGTAAGTGCGGGTTTTATTTACGGTCTTTGATTATCACGCCAGAGTGTTTCATCCAGCCGATATACAAAGGACTGCATGGCCCATGCACTTGGGAAGGCGTTGACACTTCTGACACTTTATACCTTTTCTCTTCTTGTGTTTGGATCCTTCATCACCCATTTTTTTTTACGGGACAAACATGTTATGATGGGTATAACTGTGAAACAGAAAAGGCAACGATACCATTGCTCCTACCACTTGCCCTTCCCTAGGATAACAACACGATAGGAGCATTTACAGTTCGGTGATGTATTAACCCCTTCACCACTAGAAGTTCCTCCTGATGAGTAAAATTTTCTGGTGGTAGCAAGAGGAAGAAATAAATAATATGCCATCACACTGAAAGGGTTTAACAAAAAAAAATAAATAAATAAAATAAAGGGAATCTAAATCTGAATACCTGCCGAAATTGTACCTTCGAGAAAAAAAAAAAAAAAAAGACATTTACAGTCAATGAATGGCTGAACTTAATATTTCTACACGCGCCTCGTTACACTGTGTTTTAATACTTTCAACTAGAGTACGTCATCTTAATTTTACTCTTGCTACAACTATATTTTTATCTGCTTAGGAGAAACTTTTCTACATGGTGAAGTCCGATATAGCCTTCATTAATCCTTGTAGTACAAGAGGTCTCTCATAAGTTTAAAATGAACAGGTACCGGTACATAATTGCTACATACCAACAGAAGCTCCCGGGCTCTAATACAGAGCTTTGCTAGAACCAGTAAAGTAAGCAGATACTGTATGCAGCAGGAGCATCGGTGTGTGAAACTGATTTTTGAAAAAGTCGCTTACGTGTATGAAAATGATGCAGCTCATTACGAACGACATTGTAAGCGGACAAGGTCGCTCCTATAGATGCTCTCGCTTCTAGAAAGATGTCACTGGATTGAATGGGTCGAGACTGGAGGTAGAGGGCAGAGGGAAAGATGAAGTGAAAAAAAATTGTTCCTGAGTTAATTATAGGTCGACGTGAAGGATTAAGACAAAAATATATACCCTTTTCCTTAACATTAGATTATTTAATCATTTTTCCTCCTCCTAACAATCGAATGAACTCAATTTGGGAGAGCCCCAAGGGGTTCATGAAGAAAAAATCTAACACCTCCACTTAGGAAACCCTTTCTTGCGCTGAGTTTACATATATATATATATATATATATATATATATATATATATATATATATATATATATATATATATATATATATATATATATATATGGAGCCTCTGTGCTACAGTGGTAGAGTGTGCATTTCGTACACGGGTGAACCAGGGTTCGCGCCCCGCCAGGGTAATAAACTTTGGGAGTGTTCATCCGGCCATGTACTGCATTGGCGGACACAAGGGGTGCTGTGATTGAACCAGTGTCGCTTACTATATAGAAAGCTTGCACCCAGTCGGCTTGCGCGGGCCGATTTCACTTGGTTCACAGGCTACACACACATCCAAAGCCAATCCAACACTATAGTTACCCTTACAAGCACTTCTCACCCTACATACAATCTCTACCAGACAAGCCACTTGGTAGAGATACATTGGCTGTATCGTCCCGACTTCGGTCGGGATAGGCCGGTCCTGCAGTGGATACTCAAACGGCTGCTGATTATATATATATATATATATATATATATATATATATATATATATATATATATATATATATATATATATATATATATGTGTGTGTGTGTGTGTGTGTGTGTGTGTGTGTGTGTGTGTGTGTGTTGTATGCAGAACAGAAAAGTTGTGATACCATCGAACCGTGAATGCACCCTTACTTAGGCCTACGTGGGACTCCCATCTCAGCACTGAATGTCTAAAAGATGAGTAGTCGCCAACTGATGACATTTTCCCTTGACACGTATCCATCTGTCTATCAGTCTTTCTTTATGTCTGTCTTTCTACCTTTACCTACTCAAACATACATGCATACACATACATAATAACAAACACAACGAAAATCAGTCAGTTCAGAGGAATAAAATCAATTTAGACAAATCGTCTGCCTCAGTTTCTTAGCACTTTTTGTTTTTGTTTTTTCTTGTGTCAAAATGGGTCCAGCTCTCAACCCTTAAAGGGCTACAGTTACTGACGACCTTATTTCAGTTATATAATGATATAACGATTTACCCACTATCTCATTACACGTGTTTGACTCTGCCAACTTTGTCATTCATAAAGCCATCCTGTTCGTCACTCTTCATGCCTTCCTATATATTACTTACATTCATGGTAATTATTCTTAAATATTTCTTTCCTACAACATTCAACAGACGTATAATGTATGCACCCTCTTTGATCATTTTTGCTCATGTACAGGGTTATATACATTTTTTTTTCTTGCATTATACAGGTACATTTCCTGTCATTTAGGCATTCTTGCATATTTCCAACAAATTCATCATTTCATTCATCACTGTATTTGCTTGTACCTACATTAACATCATCACGATCTGCTGCCTTACCATTCTTAAGGTGCATCACAGAGTTCATTTCTGCCAGTGTCACATATCCTGGTATTACATTCCTACTCTATACAACATATAAGCCAGTCATGTTTGCTACCACTTTGTTGCTATCATTCTCATTCACTAGCCTTAAAAGAAAAAAAAAAATGTCTGTTCCTTTCTTCGCTTCCACTTCACTGTCATCCAACACATTTTAACAGAACTTTCTAACTTCAACATTTTTATACATCCTTCAATTTAGTTTCTTATATACAGAGTAATGTACTTTTTTTTTTCTCCTATCCTTTTTTTACCTACTCTTGTCCCGTTACTACTCTTTTTATTTGCTTCCTACTCTCAATGTAGTCCCTTACTCTTTCATTTGAACCCCCTACTTGAGTCCATTCTTGCCGTTTGTACTTCTTTTTCTCCATTGCCCTTCTAACTCTTCGTCCCATTTAGACATATCCTCCTTACTTATTCCTTACTTTGCAACGCCATTCACAGCTTTAGTAATCGTAAACAAACATCCCATATTTTCATTTCGTAAGTTGTCCACAACCATTTCTTCCCGATTCACTTTCTCTAACTCCTCCATTACCATAATGTAATATTCATTTGTCAGTTCTTTCTTTCTCTGATTTTCTACTTCCAGTCTTTCACTCTGGCTGTTCCCCTCTCACTTTATCCACATCGCGCCTCTTAGTTTAGTCTTGCATATCCAAACAATATGACAGGATAAACCGTTGCAGCTTCCTCACATCGCCCTCATATCAACGACACTCCCAAGCATCTTCCTCTCTACAAGCATGTGCTATTATTTCCCGTGTCTCTGAAACGTGCAGATATGTCCGCCTTTTATTTTTTATTTTTTAATAAAATCTCATTATACCAGTCCATCACGTCCTTCCCTGACATGTCCTTCAGTCGCCTTCCATTATCGTTCTCCTCTGGTATTCCATAGCAATCCATAACTTCATCCAACGACCAGTGTCAGCTCACCCATTCACGTCATTCATCAAGAACACTAAAGCTCCTGGGCATCAGTCGCTCCAGTTGATTCAGTTGGATCCAAAACTATCTTTTTTTCTGCCTAACCTCAATCATCGCAGGTTGCTTACCTGATAATCATTGCCACTTTCACCATCTCAAACCAGAACTTAGCACACATACACCATTGACACATATAATAATTTATTACCCTCTGGCATTCACCACTCATCAGCAATGCAGCCGTTTCTTTACACCGTCAACTCGCATTTGTACCTAACCCTACACACCACACCTTCATGCTTCCCATCTATACGCCTTTTCATCCTCGTTCAAGCAACACTATCTTACATTCCTCATTCACCCTTCTCCCATTTCACACATCCATGTAACCTGTCAGTACTTTGACGGCGGTGGGCGAGTTCAAGACCCAAAGCTGAGTCTTTATGTTCCTTCGTCAATAAATAAGAAATTCGAAGCGGAAAGCTGCTGATCCCCACCACTCCCTTGTACATATCTACGACTGAGAGATTAAAGACACCAACTTCTTCCCTTACCCTAGTAACTACTCATGAGGTAACCACCCACCACAGTTTGTTGTTTCCAAAGTTTCAGGAAACCACCAGGCGATAATCCATCAACAGGCAGTACAACACTGAGTGAGGAATGATGTAGCGCCAGTTAATGGGGTTACTGTGGAACCGTTTTAGTGAGTTTCATAGCTTAATGTAAAGGAAATGTGTGTGTATTTGGGGGGGGGGGGATGGGTTTGCATAATAGGGTGGAGTGAAATTTCCAACTCTTGAATTTTGAAATGGCGAGGCATAGGATTTTTACTTCTGTTGACACACATTTCACATGCATAATTTAAGAGTCATACTGAAATGTTAAGACGTGTCACCAAGGCATCAAAGTTTTGCTATAGTTATGCATATATGTTAGGCCAATATTCGGAACATGGTGTGTTTTAAATGTCTGTTTAATTGGTCTTTCTTTTCATTGCTCATTTAACACTCTACTATAGCCTTATAACTGACATTATATGAATATATGAAACTGATATTTATCTCCCTTTACAGACCAAATCAAAGAAATTAGCGACATGATGGCGAAAAAGTCAGAACTGAAGCATGTTACTAGAAGTGATACTGAACATATTGTGTTTGCACAACCCGAAAGACTAAAAAATAACTGTCTCCCCACATACAAAGACATTATAAAACATTACTTTTACGAAACAATGAAAATCAAAGAGGAACAGAAATGCGAGAAAGAACCAGATGTGCGGTTTGTTTCAGGAAGAATAGCTGAAGTGGTGATTGGTATTTGGAAGTCAGCATCAATCCCAACATATAGCTTGAAATCAGTAACAGACAGAATCTCCAGATACCATAGTGCATATAGAAATCAGATCTTAAAGATTCCAAAGAATCGAATGGATACAGAATCAGCAAAAACAAAGGTAACGAAATTTGCTGATTCAAGTCTTAAATTGTTTGATATAGCAAGTTGCCAGTGTGTAGAACACTGCCTTTGCCTAAAAGAAATTAGAGTTCCCAAGTTAGAACAAGAGATTCTGAAAGACCAGCGAACGCACCGAAAAATGTATATATCTACACTGGATAAGGCAGAGACAGCCAAATTACAGAGGAAGCAAAGCAGAGAACAGAAGCTTAAGACACAAGTAGAGGCGTATGAAAACTCCAAGAAAAGGAAGCTACAATTAGCTGAATTAGAAGATATATTTGACTATGATAGTGAAGAGTCAGTGGACATTGATTCTGAATACCCAGGACTGAAAGCTAACACAACAAAGTCAACAGACTCAACACATATGTGAACTCCTATGAAAACTCTTGCTAGAGAATGTGACAGATACGGCTTATCTGATAGGGCTGCTGCAGCAATAGCAACTGCTACCCTACAAGATATGGGCCTCATAAGCAGCACTGACAGTACCAGCGTTATCGACAGGCACAAACTGAGGCGAGCAAGATCCCAACGTCGTTCTAAGTAATGGCTAAAAGCAGGAAACAAGACGAGGTTACATCTCTATATTTTGATGGTCGAAAAGATGTGACGATTACTCAAGATAAATTGAAGGATGGTGTTTATCACAGAAAGAACGTTACAGAGGAGCATACTGTCATTATTGTAGAATCAGGACATAACTTTCTAGGGCATGTGACACCAAAAGATGGAACAGCTAAATCAGTAAGTGCATCAATTCTAATGTTTTTGAGTGACCTTATATTGACCCTAGGAAACTTCTAGCTGTTGGGTGTGACGGGACAAACGTCAACACCGGCTGGAGAAATGGAACAATTAGAGCTCTCGAGGATCATGTAGGACATGCATTACATTGGTTTGTGTGTCTTTTGCACTGCAATGAACTGCCACTGAGACACCTCTTTCAAGAACTAGATGGAGTAACTCATGGGCCAAGATCATTCACAGGACCAATTGGAAAAGAGCTTCCCTACTGTCAGAATAAACCAATTACAAATTTTCATCAAATAGGATCTTCTGCCATGCCACAGCTGGATGATGACATTGTTAAGGACCTCAGTGATGATCAGAAACCTGTACGAGATTTGTTTGGCGATCAGAGATGGTCATTGCAGTACAAGTCTGGAAGTCAGGCAGCCAGAAAAACTCTGCCATTCTAGATGGCTAACAATGGCAAATCGAGTATGCAGGCTATATTTATCTACAGCTCATCCATCAGAGAGTCTTGTTAGGATGACAGAGTATATTGTTAAGATATATGCACCAATGTGGTTTATCATCATGTCAAATCCTAACTCTCACAGTGGTCCACAACACATTTTCAAGATGATTGAACTAACTAAAGAACTGCAAGACAATGAGCAAAAGATCAAATTCAGTAACTCAGAGAAATGCCTATTTTGCACACAGTGAAAACTTGCTAGCAGCAATGCTTTATGACGAGATGCCACATATCTGAAAACTGGCATGTAGGAGGATCATGAGAGCCAGGAAGGAAGAGCCCCAAAAGAAACGCATTTTTCAAGTACCAGAACTAAATTTTGAAGCAAGAGACTATTTTCAATGATTGATTGGAGAGAAGTGTACGAGCCTTCTCTAACTTAGGGCATGTCTGAGAGTGCATTGTTTGAAACATTCGTGACAAATGTTGCCTCTCCACCAAAATATTCGTGTCACACTCAAGCCGTAGAGCGTCACATCAATCTTATGACCCAGGCCTCAAAATATGTGATTGGAAACGACAGAAGAGATGGGTATGTTAAAGTACAGATCGAATCAAGACAACTAATGCCCTCATACAACACAAAGAAAGACTACAAAAAAAAAAAAAAAAAAAAAAAAACTTGGATGGGAGGATGGGATGGGCATGGTGTGGGTCCAAGCAGCTTACCTCCTCGTGGTAGACCTGGGTAGAGTGGACTTTATATTAATGGTTACAAAAATATAATTAAAGAGTCACTGTGTCAAACTCAAAATAGGCCAAAGGCCAAAATATCAGTAAAGTTCACTCTAGCTGAAAGCTGCAAATTTAACGTTTTCTTATGACAGAAATTTCATATTTAATATTAAAAAACAAGCTCTTGGTGACACGTCTTAAAATTGACACAGGAAGTTGATATTTTAACAATAAGTTTGCCTCATTATCCTACAAAAAAGTACACCCTCGCCGATTCGAGTTCTGTGAAAATTTTTTTTCATGTGTTTTCCCTCCACCCTATTGCATAAGCGTGTGGGTGGGTTTGCAAGTGAGAGAAAAAGACAAACAGAAATAGGCAATTTATATATATATATATATATATATATATATATATATATATATATATATATATATATATATATATATATATATATATATATATATATATACAAACAGAAATAGGCAATTTATATATATATATATATATATATATATATATATATATATATATATATATATATATATATATATATATATATATATATATATATATTATAGAAAGTGATTTGTTTGTGGCCGGCCTATACAGTGCTGAGGAGTCTAGCAATATGAAGATATATAAATTGGTGGCAGATGATGTACAGTCGTAGTTTTGATTTCCTGACCTCCAGTAAAGTATTGTGTGTGTGTGTGTGTGTGTGTGTGTGTGTGTGTGTGTGTGTGTGTGTGTGTGTGTGTGTGTGTGTGTGTGTGTGTGTGTGTGTGTGTGTGTGTTGCAGAAACTTCGTAGCTTCTTGTAGTGTGTTTTGTAGATCAGTTATACATATTTTAGACTCGTGGACGAGCGGTTGTTATACGTGAGTAGTTTTGTAAGTAGATAATATTCGTTCCCTTTTGTCATGAAATGACAGGAGGGATAAAGATTGGTATGGGACCATTTCTATTTGTCTTGGAAATATTAACAAAGTCTCTCACACACGAGTGAAGTATAAAGTAGAGTCCCGCTAGCTACCTCCCTGTCTCGCTTTATCTCTCTCTGCCACCCTCTCGCTACGATCGCCAGCCCCCTTCTGATGTCTAATTCCTACATTCTCGTTTAGCAGGGGTCGTGTCACGTGGGCTATACTGTTGTTGAAATGTTCTAGAAGCCTGTGTGTGCGTATGTGTGTGTAGGGTCACGAGGCGCTGATTGTGGGCTATTGTGCTGGTGTGAGACATTCTGGAGAGGTGCTAATGACACCTCCTTTGGCCCCTAGGTTTGACATTGACCTAACCTCTAGACTATATTATGTATGTTGCTGGTTATTATGTATTAAGATATTTTACAGTCCTTTACAATACTCTACTCTATACTTCACTCGTGTGTGAGAGACTTTATTAATATTTCCAAGACAAATAAAAATAGTCCCATACTAATCTTTACCTCTCCTGTCATTGCATGACAAAAGGGAACGAATATTATCTACTTACAGAACTACTCACGTATAACAACCGCTCATGCACGAGTCTAATATATGTATAACTGATCTACAAAACACACTACAAGAAGTTACAAAGTTTCTACAAGATATGGTGGCAGCAAACGTACGAACTTCGTCTACGAATCTACAGTGAATTTCTACAACAGCAGGAGAGACTCTAACCAAGATTAGCTTCAGTTCTACAATGAATTCCTACAAAATACAAGCTACAACCTTACGAGTCTAAGAGTCTACAAGCCTGCGAGCCTATATGCCTACTAGTCTACGGGTCTACAAGTCTACAAGCCTATGAGCCTACAAGTCTACAAGCCTACGAGCCTACGAGTCTACGAGTGTACAGTTGAGTCTACATTATCAAGATAGAAAACAAACAATAACTTGTACATCCAACAACTCACAACCTGCTCCTAACAGTATTCTCTCCAACCCCCCCTCCATCTCCCCGATCATCATGCTGATGTAGAAGTGAAGAGGTCACACGACGCCTTGCCAGTAGTTTAACAAAATATTGATACAAACAGTCTTCCGATTTCTACGACGAACCAACGAACTACAATAATCTACGATCAACTGCAAGTAACAAGTCTACAAGTCGTCTCTATAATCTTCTACACTCACCTACAAGTAGCGGCAGTCTTTATCCCACAACAAGTAAATCACAAGAAAAAAGGACCGAGAATAAATTGAGAAAGAAAAACAAAACAAGCAAACGAAATGCAAGAACAGCAACAACCAACAGACCATCACCCTTCTCTCCATCCGTCCCCTACCTCCACCAACATCACGCTGACGCAAGGATTGAAGAGGTCAAGACGACGAAGCAAATACCAAGCTCATATTCACAACTCATCTTACTCACTTTTTTTCACTCATTTCTTCACCACAGCTACCAGAGGGTGAGAAATCGACGTCAATGTGCGTGTTAGCTGAGACGATGCCACGTTAATCAACTCGTGTGTGACACCACCATTCACACCATTTCCACCACAGTAAAAACTAATGAGTTACATAGTTACTTCATTTATACAATACACAGTGATAGACACAGTGGTAGACGACACTTTTTGCACAAACATATAAAACGTGCTGTATAGTTACAACATAAATACAAATACCTACTTCCATTATCTGCATAATTCAATCACTAAATACTTGCACCAACAATAAATATTCTACACTGTATATATTCATTCATTTATTATAGCATTTATTTACTGTCAACGAGTATTACCATTTATACCTACATAAAATACGTGCTTCATACATACAGCTATGCATTATTACATCTACAAAGTATATAATTAAGAAAATATACTATCACAGTTGCTCTGTGAGCGATTAAAAGAACCGTATTAAACATCTATTAATTAAAGCTACCTAGTGGAAACAGACAAAGTAAGTTACAAGGAAAACCAGGAAAAGAAAAAAAAATGGCCAACACAAATGACGTTAGCAAACGAAATGCAAGAACAGCAACAACCAACAGACCATCACCCTTCTCTCCATCCGTCCCCTACCTCCACCAACATCACGCTGACGCAAGGATTGAAGAGGTCAAGACGACGAAGCAAATACCAAGCTCATATTCACAACTCATCTTACTCACTTTTTTTCACTCATTTCTTCACCACAGCTACCAGAGGGTGAGAAATCTTACACACAATCGTGAAGAAAAAGATTTCCACACAGTGCTGACATATATATTGCCCACGATAGGTACAAGTGAACAAGTCAGTGTATATAATTAATACTGTATTTAGTGTATAAATATTTTTTATATAAAATAACAAAATATGGGGCTATATAATATCATTTTCATTAATATATGTGCAATATAAATTAAACCCTAAAAAAGGGTCCTAAGGGAATTAACCAGCAATTATGCAACTTCGGACAACACCGAAAAAGCGTAGACAAACGAAGAAAAACAAACTATAGAAAATCAATGATAAAAAAAAAAAAAAATACAGTAAGATCACATAACAAACAAATGAAAATAGGTGTAAGTGTTACTACAAATGTCAAAATATCACATAAACTCCTCCTATAAGTGAAACAAAAAGCAAATTGTTGTTCTCCACGAGCTAGTGGCAAGGCACATCATGACTATCATCGACCGCATCATGACCGGATCGATGTCAGGACTGCAGTTACTACAATATTACTGCAATTACTACAATTATGTAATGACAAACGATTGCATTATGTTACAGTTGTTACAATTATGTAATTACAAACGATATATAACAATTATGTACAATACAATTATTACATAATACAATTATGTAACAATTCATACAATGTTACAATTATGTTACTACAGAATTACTGCAGTTACTACAATATTACTGCAAATACTACAATTATGTAACGACAAACGATTGCATTATGTTACGGTTGTTACAATTATGTAACTACAAACGATATGTCACAATTACAATACAGTTATGTACAATACAATTATTACGTAACAATACAATTATGTAACAAATCATACAATGTTGCAGTTATGTATTACTACAATGTTACTCCAATATTACTGCATTGTTATTAGAATTATGCTACACTTGCTACAGTTATTTAATTACAAATGATATGTAACAATTGCAACTCAATTATGTCCAATGCAATTATTGCGTTGCAATTCATACAATGTTACTACAATTCTGTATTACCAGAATCATCACACAAGTTAGGTGAAATATTAGTCATTACTAAAGGAATAACTCCATATGTAATGTAATGACCTAGCAGTATTACCAATGCACAGTAATATGTGTATGTCTGTTATACATACACATTTTACAATATGTTATACGATATTCTATAATCAATATAACTATAATGCATTTGTTCAGTTAAGTATACAATTTGTTTAAAACGTATTATGTTTCTAGAATATTATTAGGCCAGTACAATATCATCATGAATATTATGTTTATACAATATTATAATCGATACAGCCAGTGTATCTCTACCAAGTGGCTTAGGCTGTCTGGTAGAGATTGTATTTAGGGTGAGAAGTGCTTGTAAGTGTGATTGTAGGGTTGTAGTGGCTTTGGATGTGTGTGTAGTCTGTGAAACATGTGTAATCGGCCCGTGCAAACCGACTGGGTGAAAACATACTTTACAGTATGCGACATTGGTTCAACCACAGCACCCCTGGTGTCCGCCAAAGCAGTACATGGACGGGAGAGCGTTTCCAAAGTTTATTACCCTGGCGGGGTGCGAACCCTCACTCTCCAGTGTACGAAATGCACACTTTACCACTGTACCACAGAGGCTCCATATATATATATATATATATATATCATTTTCGTTTTCGTTTTTAAAGGATCCAACATGCTTGCATGTGTCGGCCTTGGTCACCTAATGGCGGCTCTCCACGCTGCATGTTCCATTGCAGCCTCCCTGTTCAGTCCCTTAACCCTGAGGTCACACTTAATGACCTCGTCCCATGTCTTTCTCGGTCTACCCCTCATAACCCCACCCCCAATATTAACACTTCTCACCTTCCTCACCCAATTATCATCCCCCATCCTCTCCACATGTCCAAACCATCTCAATCTACCTCTCCCCATCACAACACCAATACACTCCAGTCCCATCCTGCCTCTCAACTCTTCCATCGCAAACCCAGCTCCTCCAGGCCTTGGACGCAGGGACGCACTGCACATTCACCTAATCATTGTCATTTCTGTACGTCTGAGCCGGCGAATATCTTCCTCCTTCACTGCCCAGGTCTCACTACCATACAGCATTACACTCCTAACACATGCTGCATACAAAGACCCCTTAGCACGTAGGGAGAGTCCTCTCAATGTCAGGAGAGGCAAGAGCTCCCTGAACTTCTTCCAACCACTTCTCACCCTAGCCACAGGGCTAGCTCCAGCCCCACCTCCAGCACACATGTCTCCCAAATAACAAAACTCTTCCACACACTCAAGAGATTCACCAGCAAGTTCAATCCTTTCACGTCTGACAATCTCCACCTGCTCACCCCGACACCTCGTACACATAAAATCAGTATTATCTCGCAGTCTACCTCTGATACCACTACATCTCTTATGCACCCATTTATCACAAACACCGCACAAGATGGAATTACTTCCCATGCCCTTGTGGCAAACTGCACATGGCCACTTTCCCTCGTCTTTGACAGTACCGCCACCAACCCTAGATATCATCACTTTTGTTTTATCTGCAATTACCCTTAAACCCTTGTGCCCCATACCATCTCTCCACTTCCTAAACCTTTCCTCCGCCTCCCTTTCGTTCTCTGCAATCAACACTAAATCATCGCATACAACAACTCCCACAGTAGTCCGTTTCTAAAGTCACGTGAAAGAGCTTCAAGTACCATGATAAACAACATGGGACTCAAGACTGACCCCCTGATGCACACCAACATTCACGGAAAACTCATCACTCAAATCTCCATTCACTCTTTCCTGGGTGTGAGCACCCACATACATAGTCATAACCACCCTAACCAGCCACTCCAAGCCAAGCTTTCTCATTGCCCACTTCACCACCTCTCTAGGGACTCTGTCAAAGGCCTTTTCCAAATCAACAAAAGCAAAATAAAGATCCCTTCTCCTACCAATATATTTTTCCTGAAGCTGTCGAACAATGAATATAGCATCAGTGGTCCCCCTACCTGGCATAAACCCAAACTGCATCTCATCAATATTCACTCTTTCTCTAATCATACCTTCTAAAACTCTCTCGATTACCTTCATTACCTGATCTAAAAGCTTTATACCTCTATAATTTCCTCTTTCCAGGCATCACCTTTCCCTTTATACACATTTACAATTACACTCTTCAGCCAATCATCTGAGACAACACACTCATAAATAATCCTATTTATCAGGTCAGTGACTAACCTCACCCCTATATCGGCTGAGGCCTTCAACATTTCGGCAGTCAACCCAGACACACCTGCTGCATTCCCCACCTTCATCCTGCCTATTGCCTCACTCACAGTAGCAGTATCAATCAAAGGCCAAGGGCCAGACACTGGATCTGCTGGCTCCAAACCTTCCCTGTCCCAGTCAAACTCCTCATTCAACAACCGGTTATAATGCTCTCTCCATGCATCTTTAATATCCTCACTGTTCACCACTACCCTTCCTTCATCATTCTTCACACACTACTCACCTGTAATATCCCGATTATCCCTCTTCACCTGACCTCCCACCCTAAATACCATGTTTTTCCTTTCCCTATGATTTAGGTTATCAAGTAATAGTGTCTGTGACTCAGACTTTGCCCTGTATACCTCTCTCCTAGCCCTCCGCTTGGCAGCCAAATATTCCTCTTTGCTACCACCCTTCTTCCATTCCCGGAAAAGCCTTCTTTTCTCCTTAACTGTAGCTTCTACACCCTCATCCCACCACCAAGTTACTTTATGTCTTGATGGTCCTCTTGTCCAACCGCATGTTACATCAGTAACTCTCAAGAAATTGTTCTTGAGGGCTCTGTACTGTTCATTAACGCGTCTGTCTACAGCTCCCTGTTCAGCCACCACTCTCCTCAACTCGCTGTAGAAGTTATCCCTTATTACTTGGTTTTTCAGCTTCCATATTTTCCTCCTAGGTACATAAGTCCTCTTTTTCATCACTTGTTCTTTAAGCACCATATCACAAATCAACAGTTTGTGCTGCTGCACACACTCCTCACTTCCTATAACTTTAACATCCCTCACTAACCTCCTATCGGCCCTCCTAACCAGAAAATAATTTATCTGACTATATATATATGAGAGAGAGAGAGAGAGAGAGAGAGAGAGAGAGAGAGAGAGAGTGAGTTTTACGCCAGGTACCCTCTTTTTTGGATAAGGGCTAAGGCGTTGCCCCTGGGTAGAGGACTTTGGTTTGGAGCATGTAGCATTTTATGACCGGATGCCCTTCCTGATGTCTACCAATGACCCTTGGGTGGATTCGATCCTCCGACCCTTCGGTCAGTGAGAGCGGTAAGAAATGGGATGGTGTGCAGGATGCATGAGGTAGATTATTAACCCATGGAGATGAAGGACCAGATGGAAAGAATATTTTGAAAGCCTGATGAATGGGGATAGAGAGAGCAGAGCAGCTGTAAACATGATTGGTTTTGGGGGTGTGCAGAGAAGGAATGCAGTGCCAGGAGACGTGACACTCGCACAGGTGAAGAGTGCTGTGAAGCGGCTGAAAAATGGGAAAGTAGCTGGGGTTGATGAGGTGTGTGCAGAGATGCTTAAATGTAGTGGAGAGATTGGAATGAAGTGCTTGTTTGAGATATGTAAGAAGGCATGGTTGAGTGAAACTGTGCCTGCAGAGTGGAAAAAGGCTGTGATTGTACCCTTGTACAAAAATAAAGGTGAATGAAGTGAGTGTAAGAATTATCGTGGCATAAGCTTACTGAGTGTGGTAGGGAAGGTATATGGAAGAATTATTATAGTGAAAGTAAGAGAGATATCAGAAATCCTAGTGAGTGATGAACAGGGTGGCTTTAGGAGTGGCAGAGGATGTGTGGACCAAATATTTGCAGTGAGACAAATAGTAGAGAAGGCTTGTGAGAAGGACCATAAGGTGTTTATGGCATTCATGGATCTGGAAAAAGCATATGACAAAGTGGACAGAGAAGGATTGTGGAAAGATTTGCGCATGTACGGTGTAGAGGGTAAGCTGCTAGGTGCCGTCAAGAGTTTTTATGATGGTAGTGAAGCATGTGTCAGGGTTAATGGGCATCTAAGTGAATGGTTCACAATCAGTGTGGGCATGCGGCAATGTTGTAAGATGTCCCCATGGTTGTTCAATGTATATATGAATGGGATGATGAGAGCAGTAAAAACACGAGTAATGGAGAGAGGGATGGCATTGGTAATGAATGGTGATGGATGGAATATCTCAAATTTGTTGTATGCTGATGATGCAGTACTGCTTGCAAGTACCGGACAAGAACTTGGTAGGTTAGTGCAGAGTTTTGCTGATGTCTGTAAGCGTCGTTCCTTGAGAGTAAATGTAGAAAAGAGTAAAGTGATGGTTATTGAGAGAGAAGGTGACTCCCAGTGCAATGTAACAGTGAATGGAGAGAGACTGGAATTGGTGAGAGAGTTCAAATACCTGGATACAGTGATAGAAAAGAGAGGTAAATGTGCAAAAGAAGTTGAAAGTAGAGTGACACAAGGAAGAAAAGTAGCTGGTGCAATGAAGGCCTTGATAAGAAACAGAGGCTTGAGTGTTGCAGCTGCACGAGACTTACATGAAGGAGTGTTAGTGCCAACTTTAACATAGGGATGTGAGACTATGATGTGGCATGAAAAGGAAAAGTCAAGAGTAAGAGCAGTGGAGATGGGACTGCTGAGGAATGTACAGTATGTGGAGTACAGAGGGTGGATACGATACGAAATAATGTGATTCATGGAAGATGCGGAGTGAGGAAGTCGGTGGACACCAGAATTGAAGAGAGTGTGCTGAGATGGTATGGTCATGTGGAGAGAATGGATAACAATAGAGTGGTGAAGAAGGTATATCTGAGTGAATTCGAAGGAGGGAGGAGGCGAGGTAGGGCAAGGAAAAGGTGGAGAGATATGGTGGATGAATGTGTGAGGAAGAGAGGTTTGGAAGTTGGCGAGGCTCGGGAACTGACAGGAGATCGAGCTGGCTGAATGAATTTTGTGAGAAGAAATGCATGATCGGGGATTTTTGGCACCCCTTTTTAACCCCTAAACCGTGGGGTTGTTTTTGCTTGACTTGCTTGTCTCGCGGGCATATTCGTGCTCCGACAGACTCTCTAAAAATATTTGCCAAAAATCAGTTATTAGTCCTAGAATATTAAAATTACATATACTTATGGCATATACCTTCAGCTTTCTCCTGGAATGTTTGTTTAGCCTTCGTCGAGTACCATAGGACTTGTGGAGACCTCTGAAGTTGGGTAAGGAAGTCTCCACTTTACACTTCCCGACAACCCGTAATATGATAACCACAGCCTGATATTATCACTAGAAACACTATCCTATGATTCCCAAATAGTTTGGAATCCATACTCCAAAAAAGAAAAAACACTGAAAGCAATGAAAATTACGAGAGCATATGACCTTCCCACTTACGCTCGTTCGCTGCTGTTGTTCTGTCATTTATTATTCATGAAAACACTCACACTTTATATTTCTATTACTATATAACACTTATATATATCTGCAGTCTTTATCCATAAGTTTCCTTCAGCAATAGTAGTTTATTGTCACTGTAGGCATTCAATTTCTTTCAGTAAAATACGTAGTATTCACTTTCTCGTCCTGTATACTAGCGTTGAGAGTGAATCTGTCACTTTCACGTCCACTTTCATAACTCATAGTATTCATACATGCTAGAGTGAAACTTTCACTTTCATTACTCCTAGTATATATACTCGTATTCTTATATTACTACTCATTTACATTTCTATTTACATTCTCTATTTTATTAACATTATTTACATTTCAGTTTTATTTACACTGTGTTATGCAGTCACTTGCAGTAACTTATAAAACTATTTTCCACTGTTCACTTATATTTACATTCATTGTTTTCACTTGCTGTTTACACATTATTTACATTTCCACTTGCACTGTTTTACTCACCAGGAAGATTGTAGTCACTGTCCAACATTTTCATTGATAAATTACCCAGTTCACGTTCCACAGCGGTCACTTAGCCCTTTACCCCTTTCCACACGAGGTTTAGTAGGGGGTACAGGTCACAGGGCCCTTTGCATGGGGCTAAAAAAAGGCGGAATTGGACAGGCGCGAATCCGACGTGGTTTCACCTTCAAAGACAACAGTAAACTGAATACAGTGTGGTGGACTGGTAGCCTAGGGGGAGTGCAATGCTGCCAATGTCAGCGTGGTGACAGCTGCTAAAATATAAGTAATGAAATGATTGGCAGGAAATCTAGACAATACATACTTAATTAGGTAGTTCCAGGTGAATGTAAATATCACTTAGGCTTCTCCCTTCCTTTCTTATATATATTTTTATTACGAGAATAGATTATACAGCATATTTCAAGGGGAAATAAACAGCAAAAATTAGCGAACGAGTGCACATGAGGTGTTGTCAGGTGATAATTAGCCAATTCCAGGTGTATGGCACCATCACTTACCTTATTTCTTTTTTGTATATATTATTTGGTATAAGAATAGGGCATAGGGTTTATTTCAATGTATGAAATCAGTGGAAAATTCCAGGGAAGATTTACTTAGCGTAGCATGGCCGGGCAGGTGAGAGGAGAGGGTAATGGAGGGGAGGTAGGGAGGGGAGTCAAGAATAGGGAGAAATGGCTAAATTGTCAACAATGGATGGGAGTACAGATGAGATTAGGAGTGCTGACTAGTGTTGGACATTGGCAGTACTGATAGATGATACAAGCCACCACTTGAAAGCCCAGGGGAATTCAAAATAACACAGAATCACAAAAGTGACGCCCCGCGGTATGATCCGTTGCTCTCAAGCATCACGAAAGTGACGCCTCGCAGTTAAGGGGTTAACATAGCAGAGTCTGGATTGACTTTGTCGGATACCATTATGTGAAGCTACAGAACGTGGTGAATGTTTTTGGCGTATCCGATAGTTCCAGGATTCCGGGGGCTTGAATGATGAGTGAATGGAAGCGTGGCCCATTGGATTGGGCAATTTTGGGCTGTCTGGACATTGCTACTCCTTACCCTGCCCTTGGGTGGGAAAGGAGGTCCGGATGATGATGATGATATATATATATATATATATATATATATATATAGGGTGGTCCTTATTTTCAAAGTTGTAAACGGGCCACCCTGCACTTTTGTTCCTCTTGGTACAAAAACCCTCCATGCAAAATTTCAGTTTTCCACTGTAATATTTGCTGATGCCCCAAAGACCCAGAAGTTCAGACTCCGTGCCATCAGGAATTAATACCCTACCAGCACACCTAGTTCCCCCTTACAGTGAAAGTATTAGCTCCTCATTAGGGTGATGTCTTGGGAACAGATCCCCACTCATTGTTGCCTAGTCTGAGAGGTCATGGTTGCCTTTTGAATGTCCAGGAATCACTGACAATGAGCCTCATTGACCTGCAACAGGAATTTCCGCTGCTCCTTGTCTTTGGTGATGACTGGGAGTGCAATTCTTCACTCAGCGAGGTGTTCATGACTTTCAGTGACTGGACGCATTGCCTGGCATTCTTGTAGTCATCTCATTCAACCCACATGGATGGGTCGACATCCAGGAACTCATTGGATGTGCCAAAGAAGAACGGAAGGCAATGGGTGATGCTTGTTATGAAATCAGGGAGGTTCTTCACTCAAATGACAGCCACATACAGGTCCAAAGTCCTCTTCTCAGGCTCATGACCCTCCTTGTTCTCCAGAGCTGTGACAAATGCCCTCACAGTTTCCAAGTTGAGGGATTCGTCAAAGAATGCCAGGCCAACCAGCTTCCTTTTCAAAATTAGAAAAGAAAAAATGGCAACAAATGACCGGGCCTCGAAGTCCCTAGGGGGAAGGACCATAAATGCCCTCACCATCCACCCCTCTCCCAGTGGCTACTCAAAGAGCAGCGTGGAACCACTGTCAGCCTCACTTCTTCTTTATTTCTAGAACATTTGTGGTCTTTCCTCCAACTTTTGCTCTGTTGAGCACCACCTCTCCTCCTCTAAACCTCACCTTCTTTTCCTGAGACTCAGCTGTCTGAGACAACTGATAGCAAACCTTTTTCTGTTTGCTCTACTTTCTCTATACTCATTTCAAAGCCAAAGGTGGCTGTTGTGTATATATACGCAATGACTTATGTTGCTCTCGTGTGCCTGAACTTGATTCTTCTGAATTATCAGTTCTCTGGCTTCAGCATTCTTGTCATTCTCTGACTAAATATATCTGTGCTGTTTACTTATCCCCTAATTCTACTGACTATGAAAAATTCATCAACTGTCTTACTTCTACGATGGAACACATTCTATCCATTTCTCCTTTCTCTGAAATTTTCATTCTAGGAGATTTCAATGTTCACCACCACCTTTGGCTTTCCTCTCCTTTCACTGATCCACATGGTTAACAAGCCTACATCTTTTCTATCCTTAATGACCCAGAGCAGCTTGTACAGCACCCTACCTGTATCCCTGACCGTCTTGGAGAAAGCTCCAACATACTTGACCTCTTCCTTACAACTAATCCTTCTGCTTACACTGTTAATCTCTCTTCTCCATTGGGCTCCTCCAATTACAACCATAATACCTTAACCTGTGCTATCATTCCATTGCGGTCTGTGGATCCTCCAAAGAAATGTCAATTGTGGCATTTTGTAGCTGCTGACTGGGAGACCCTTAGGCAGCACTTCGTTGATTTTCCCTGGAATGATTATTGCTTCCATGACCGGGAGCCATCTGAGTATGCCTTGGGCATTACAGAGGTTATTCTCTCGGCCATGGAAAAATACATTCCCTTCTCATATCCTTTGATTAATGCAAGAAAGCCTTGGTTTAATCACTCCTGTTCTAATGCTGTCTGCAAAAAGGAGAGGGCCTATAAAGGATACCAGAGACAACCCTCCCCTGAATCACATCTTTTTGTTTCTGCTTGGAATCGTGCTAAATCTGTTCTTCACTCTGCTAAAAATAATTTCAACCATACTAAATGCTCTCAACTCTCTAACTTGAATTCTTCCCTCTCCTTCGGGCATCTTGCCAAAAACCTTTCTAACAACTTTACCTCATCATCCTTCCCTCCTGTTTTCTACTCTGATGGCTCTGTAGCTATTTCTTCTACTGATAAAGCAAATCTCTTTGCTCAGACTTTCCACCTTAGACAATTCCTGTGCTGTTCCTCCTTCACTTCCCCCCTCTGACTTCCTCATGGCTGAAATTTAAAAAATCTTCAGCTGATGTGTTTTCTACCATCACTGGCCTTAATACTAACAAGGAATATGGGCTTGATGGAGTCCCTCCTGTTGTCCTCAAGAACTGTGCTTCTGTGCATACACCCTGCCTAGGTAAACTCTTTCGCCTTTGTCTATTAACTTGTACCTTTCCTTCTTGCTGGAAGTTTGCTCTCATTCAGCCAGTCCCAAAAATAGGCGACCATTCCCAACCCTCTAACTATTGCCCAATTCCTTTAACATCCTGTGTCTCAGAAGTTTTCGAGTCAATTCTTAACAGAAAAATTTTAAAGCATCTTTCTTATCACAACCTTCTTTCTGATAGTCAGTATGGGATCTGTCAGGGATGCTCCACTGGCGATCTTCTCACCTACCTTTCAGACTCCTGGTCATCCTCCTTTCGGGACTTTGGCGAAATCTTTGCCATTACACTTGACATCTCAAAGGCTTTCGATCGAGTCTGGAATAAATCTCTTATTTCCAAACTGCCCTCTTACTGTTTCTATCCTTCTATCTGTGCTTTTATTTATAGCTTCCTTTCTAGTCATTCTATAGCCGCTGTTGTAGATAGCCATCATTTTTCTCCTAGATCTATCAACAGTGGTGTTCCTCAGGGTTTTGTCCTATCACCAACTCTCTTCCATTTATTCATCAATTGTCTCCTGAGCTGTACATTTAACCCTATCCACTCGTAAGCTGATGACTCCATCCTTCACTTTTCCATTCGGCTCCCACAACGTCCATCTCAGCAGTTACTTCAACAAACGAAGGATGAGGCTATGACACACCTAATGTCTGACTTGCCTCGTATCTCTGACTGGGGTAAAAATAATCTTGTTTTTAATGCATCAAAAACCCAGTTCTTACACCTATCAACCCAACAAAATCTTCCACAGGATCCAGCTCAATCCTGCATCACCCATGAACATGCATGGGGATTCAGTCACTTGGGACATATCTTGGAAAGATCATATTACATCTTCTATAATCTGCTTCCAAGAGACTAAGCCGACTCCATACCTTCTTTACCCCGGCACGGTTGTTGACTTTATACACGGGTTTTATTTGCCCCTGTGTGGAGTACAACTCTCATGTGTGGGGAGGCTCCCCACATACAGCTCTTCTGAACAGGGTGGAGTCAAAGGCTTTTCGTCCCATTAACTCTCCTCCTCTTACTGGCTCCCTCTAACCTCTGTCTGTTTGCTGTACTGTTGCATCTTTATCCCTTTTCTATCGCTACTTCAATGGTCACTGCTCCTCTGAACTGTTTACTTGCATCCCACTAGCCTACCTCTACAACGTGTGCGTAGCACCTGTCTAGCAACAAACTCTCGTCCCTTTTCTCTCCAACTCTCTAATGCAAGAGTTAACCGTTACTCCCAGCCCTTCATTTATTCAACGGGTCAGCTCTGGAACTATCTCCCTTTGTCTGTATTTCCTGCTTCCTATGATCTCCAGTCTTTCAAACGCAGTGTGTCCAGGCACCTCCAAGTGAATGGATCTTGAATTTGACTCTCCTTTGTATTATTATTTTTTGGGGAAGGAACAGTTTGTGGGCTCCTGGCCTTTGGTTCCTTCTTCTTTGCATATAAAAAAAAGAAGCTCCTCAGAGAAGTACCAGAGATGAGGACTGAAGGTCTTCACAGCAGTGGATGAGGATTCCAAGTCACTGTAGTCCAGAACTTGAGGTCGTTCCAAGAAGCAGCTGTGGCAACTTGTGCTGTGAATCAGTATGGGATGTAAATTATGACGGCAAATATAACAATCCGCTCAAAAGTGGCAAATTCTCGCACAGTGAGCTTCACCTGTCTGCAGAAGGTAAATCTTGACTAAGTAGATGATTTTGGCCATCCATCGGGCAAGATGATAGGTACCAAGCTGCGAAATGTGGAAGCCACAAGGAGGAACTCCACTAACGATGATCACAGTGAGCTCAAGCAACTCCTAGTAATCTTCCCGTGGCTGTTGGGCAGTGAGTTGAAGATGGCAGAAGGTGATGACCTTGTTGCAACGAGTAGGAAGTTTGGTGAGCAGCTCAAGGTTATCAGCTGCAACAGAGGTCCATCCCTGCTTGCAACGTTTGAAGAGAGGGATGTCTGGCCCTAATGCAATGATGCTAGTGCAGACTGTGAAGTCCTTCTGGATACTAATCTCACTGGTGTGCTTCCTGCAGGGGAGTGCAGGCCCCAGACCACCTTCTGGTGTTGCTAGCAGTTGTGTCAAAAGTCATGTTTGTCATCAAATCCACCAGGTCCCATTTTTGCAGGGTAGCAAAGATCTCCTCCACCATGTCAGCTCCTGTTCCTGATTGCAGTTTGGGAACGTTCAACAGCTTCCCAATTCCCTTTCCAGACACCAGGATAGGTAAATATTAGAACTTTTCTTGGCCAGGCTCATCAGCAACCAACTTACTGTTCCAGTGAATAGTGAGGAGAACACCAAGTTTGGGGGATGAGCACAGAGCTACCACCTGTTCGTCACTAGCCTTGGTTTGCCCCCCATGGATGCTCTGCTGGTTCAAAACCATAATTGAAGGATCTTTCCCATACACAGATGCTGCCACAGCCAAGATGTGGATAACACTGTGGTTGCTGGTCTTCGTGTGGTTCAGAGCATTAGACAACTCCAGAGTGATGACAGGTGCCTGAGATCAGGATTGTCGTCGTTTGGGTGAGAATGTGGTAGCTGACTTGGATGGTCAGGGAGCAGGGTCTTTGTCTTCTCTGCCTTCTTCAGAGTCCTCCAACTCAACAGGCACTTCCAGTGCTGCCAGCTGCTGCTCATCTTGTAGTTCCCGACCTTGGGAAGCTTCCTCTCTCTCATGCTTCTTCGCTTCAGCATCGGACAGCTTCCAATCATTACTGAGCATGATGGCTTGGTGGCCTTCCTCCCGTTGAGCCTTCGGAAATGCCTTGTCGTCTTCGTTCCTCAGCAGCTTCATGGCATCCATGTGTGGCAAGTCGATGAGGTTCTTCTGCTTCAGTCTGAAGTCAGCTCACTTCCATTCTTCCACCTCCATCTTCCTGTCCTTCTTATTGCTTGGGAAGCGCCACTCCTCATACAGGTTTTCCTCTTATGGAATCCTGAGCTTGCTTTGTGTCACTGGAATTCTGGCACAGTATCAGAATCCAGCAACCTCAGAGTTCACAATCATTACAGCATCCGGTAGGATCCACTTTTGCTTCTGCAGAAAATGGAACAGCTGTTGGAGGTCCTCACCATTAAATGGCATCTTACCACCTGTGAGATGGGTGAGGGGCTGTCCATTCAACCAGATCTCAGTCTTCTCCCTGGTTTATTTCTCTTCCTTACATCTGTCATGGTCGTCATCCTCCTTGAAAGAAGGTTGTTTGCCAGCTGTACAGTAGCCATTGCAGTCAAACCTGGACAATGGCTCACCACCTGGAAAGACTTCTCAGATGAAAGACTATGTTATTTACCTTCACAATGCACAAACCAACCGTTCGCTAAGCTAGTAAAAGTGGGAATAACACATTACTTCTGACCAGCTCCGTCCCCTCTCGCCCTACCCCCACCCGTCCAAGTGCCACCATGTCTTCTCTCCTCCCTCCCCCTTTCCCGCCTTTCCCGCCATGACCATACCCTCTTGCAGATCAATGAGAGGCTCCCACGAATTCGGTCCCATTCTCCTATATAGAGAGTAACTTCAGGGCCGCTGGGGTACCAGAATTTTTTTAGCAATGTACCGAAAAATTTTACATGCAGTGTTTTTATATCAGTGGCACAATACTAGAGGGTGGCCGGTGAAGATTTACCATATTCAGTTTTCACTATATACCTAAGGACCACCCTAATATTTATATATATATATATATATATATATATATATATATATATATATATATATATATATATATATATATATATATATATCAGCCGTTTGAGTGTCCACTGCAGGACCGGCCTATCCCTACCGAAGTGGGGATGATACAACCAATGTATCTCTACCACGTGGCTTAGGCTGTCTAGTAGAGATTGTATGTAGTGTGAGAAGTGCTTGTAAGTGTAATTGTTGTGTTGGAGGGGCTTTGGATGTGTGTGTAGTCTGTGAACTAAGTGTAATCGGCCCGCGCAAGCCGATTGCGTGCAAGTATACTTTAGTATGCGACACTAGTTCAGTCACAGCACCCCTTGTGTCCGCCAATGCAGTAAGTGGCCAGAAGAATGCTCCCAAAGTTTATTACCCTAGCGGGGCACGAACCCTCGTTCATCAGTGTACGAAAACGCACACTTTACCACAGAGGCTACATATATATATATATATATATATATATATATATATATATACAGTAGGAAGAGAGGATCACCATGCAGAACACAAACATCGTGGCGAAGTTAGGGTCTTTATTTGCCGACGTATATTCCATCTTCAGAGCAAAATCTACAATCAAGAAATATACACAGTTAAGATTTTTATATGTTATAACTATCAAAACAAGACTAAAAACATGAAGGTACAAAAACGAAGTCCGTTAAAATACCGTGTTCGCAAACCAGTAAGAAATAAAATTTAAAATGAATGGGGTAGGAGTAAGGACCCAAAACGTATCTGTAAAATAGTAAGTGCAATACTATACTTACCTAGTGTGGAAAACAAAACAGTTCACAGGAAGCCATGTCACTGATCGAAGGGTTAAAACGATATTGATACAAAGCTTCCATAATGGGAAGGTCCGTGTCATTGTTGCTACCACCAAGAATTGTAAAGTGGGAATGAGAGAAAAGATGGTCGTGTTGTTGTGAGTTGTCCCGTATTCCTGAGTGTGGTGGATTGGTGATTAACTGGCCTGTTCGTGTCTTTAGGTGTCTTTTTGTTTTACTTATATATGCCGCGCTACAGCTGGCACATGTGAAGAGGTAAACAACGGATGTTTGTAAGTGTGAGGGAATGGTGTCTTTTACCTTGAAAAAACTCTGGATAGTTTTGGGGGGTTTAAATACAACTCTCAGTGACACTTGTGGGAAGTGTTCAGCTAGAAGTTTTTTAAGTTTGTTTCCTCAGTGTGAAGCTAAGGGATCCCGTGTATGTTATGGGAAAGTATACAATGTTTTTCGGAACAGTAATGACTTGGACCTTTGAAGCAGTAAAGAATTTATTAAGGGTCTTACCAATGTACGTTTCGGTGAATCTTTTGGGGAAACCATTTTTAAACAACAATTCTTTAAGAAAATTAAGTTCCTTATCAAGGTGAAAATAATTCGAGCATAACTAATAGCTCATAAGCTCTATATGTCCTTCAATCATGCCCAAACCAAAGGCCAGAAACTCTCAGACCAATATATATTCTGAATCAGAGTGATCCAAGGATAGTTTTAGGTGGTTAAAATTCAGGTCTGCATCATTTGAGGTCACCAGTGGTGTGTTCTCTTTTTTTGGCCTGGGCAATGCCGGGTGCCTCTTCAGTCCAATTTTTGGCGTGGAGACTCACATGACCTCAAGTTAGGACATATGCATTGTGAGGTTTACCTCCAAAGCCATTTGTTATCGCTGGTCGGAGGTCATTTGAGGTCACCGGTCATGCACGCTCGAATGACTGGACGCAGCAGCCCAATTTTTGGCATGAGACTCACATGACCTCCGGTTCAAAGGCTATGCGATGTTGACCTTCGAGGCCATTAGAGGTCACCGGTTAGAGGTCATTTGAGGTCACCCGTAATACACGTTCGAACGACTGGACCCAGCAGCCCAATTTCTGGCATGGAGACTCACATGACCTCCAGTTCGGATATAGGCTATGGGAGGTTGACCTCCTAGGTCATTTCAGGTCACCGGTTGGAGATCATTTCAAGCTGAAATAGAGAGTTCCTGAACCTGTTTTAATCCTTCTTCAAAAGCTAAAGAGATACACGGTATTTCTGGAGAAGAAAGAAAGATTGAACTAGAGCAAATTGGATTAGAGTGTTCACGTTTTTTGGCTTGGGCAACGCCGGGTACCCTTGCTGCTCTGTGTGTGTGTGTGTGTGTGTGTGTGTGTGTGTGTGTGTGTGTATATATATATATATATATATATATATATAATACATATATATATATATATATATATATATATATATATATATATATATATATATATATATATATATAATTTTTAGCTATTCTTCAGAGTGAAATAGGAAGCAGCGGCCATTGGAAATATCACCACATTATGGTCGAGAGAGAGAGAGAGAGAGAGAGAGAGAGAGAGAGAGAGAGAGAGATTGTGGTGATGGTAGAGTGTATCTGCTTCAGGACGAGATGTAAGTGAACCTTCATTGTTTCCTGCACCCTGCCTTGAATATCGTGGTGGGCCTTCAGATACATAGGCTTCATCGATAAATAAGCTAGAACCGACATAGTAGACGAAGGAAATGAAAATACGAGTATATTACTGTAGGTACTCAGAGAAGATGGAGAGATAAAATGATTAGATTGTTAGATGCTTATCTCACTACGCCTCTCTTCTCTTCTGCGTTGTTTTACTATTTCCCTCCCTACTAACCCTGTACTCTTCTTTCCTTCTTCCTTACCTACCCCGTACACTTTCCCCTCGTACTCTCTCCTGTCCTCTGTACTCAACTATTTTCGTTTTCGCAAAGATTCTAAGGCTGAATTCTTGACCACTGCATATCATGCTCCTTGGAACTCCATACTCCACTGGAACAGAGTACAAACAGATTGTTATAATGCCCCACCTGCTTGCCAAAAGGATTAGAACAAAGCCTTCTCGTTCTCCCCTGTTGCTATACCTACTCCCCTTAGGCGGCTTTATAGTCTTAAACATAATCCATCTGCCTCCCCTCAGAGTTCTACACATACCCGCACTCGCTCCGCTAATAATATTACTCAAAACTCTCCTACTATCCCATCATAGTCTTACACATACCTGCACTACCTTCCCTAACAGTCTTACCCACAACCCTCCTATATTCCCCCATAGTTTTGCAGGTATCCGCATTCGATCCCCTAACAGTCTTACTCAAAATTCCCCTATCTTCCCCCATAGTTTTATACACACCCTTTCCTTCCTTTATAGTCTTCAGTCGAGTTGTAAACATATTAAACAAACTGTCTTCTACAGTAATATGTTAAATTGTGTTAAAGTACGGACCTTTAAAAAGGCCTTCAGAAAGGATTTGTTGCTTCACCCTCAGTTAAATGTGATCACTCCTGGATAAAATATTTCTGAGCAAAGTATTTCCTACATTTTAAAGGAGGTCACAACCCGAAAACAATACCGATTTTTAAGCATTGTTAATGTTACTGCTCCTTTCAGGTCACATTGGTGCAGTATATGATTTACATTCCTCCGTTCCTATAAGATTTCCATGATGGTTTTTCTGAGATGTATGGTATAGTTTTCTCATTGTTTTCTGCCGGCTTCGGCTGGAGGGTTTGGTGGGGCGGAGGGAACTTCCCCGCTTTTCTGTCTGTATCTCATACTCACCGCAGATACCTTAGTTACCCACCCTATAACAAACAGCCTCGAAAAGATCAATAGGTTTGTTGCTGTTTGCTTTCTTTTGTACTCATTTCTACTCCCTTCTTTTACAGTCTTTCTCATAAGCCCTCTCTCCCCCGTTATAATCTTATGCATACCCCCTCTCACTTCCTCCACAGAATAACCCATATCTCCTTTCTCTTAATTCATAGTCTTAAGTACATAAACTGTCGCCTGTCTCACAATTTACACACATCCCCTCTCCCTCCTCTCATATCCTTAAACATATCCCCTCTCGTCCCCTTCAGATCTCTGCTCTCCTTGTTTCCTCTTTCCTCTTTTCTCTGCTCAACTCCCGTTCTTCGCCTTTCCTTTGTACTTCTCCTTCTCTATTTCAATTTCCCTGCTCCTCTCCTCCTTTCACTTTCCTTTCTCTACAGACACTCTTCTTCTTCTCCCTTCCTCCTCTCCCTGTTATCTCCTCGTACTTGCTTTTTCCTTGTTACTTCCCCAAAGTGCTGTTCTTTTTTCTTTTAATTGCACTTCTTCCTTCCTGCTCTCCTATCCCCTCATCTTTTCAATTTTCCTCTTTACTTTATAATCAGTTTTTGCTCTTACCTCACTTTATTTTCTCTTCTCTTTCTTTCCACCATCATAGTGTCATCTTTTCTCTCCACTCTTATCCTGTTACTTCTCCTTCCAGTTCCCCTTCTCTCTCTCTCTCTCTCTCTCTCTCTCTCTCTCTCTCTCTCTCTCTCTCTCTCTCTCTCTCTCTCTCTCTCTCTCTCTCTCTCTCTCTCTCTCTCTCTCTCTCTCTCTCTCATACTTCTCCCGTTCTCTCTCCCCTTAATTCCGACTCATTACCCTCCGCATTTCACATCTCCCCTCTCTCGGTCACCTTCCTCTTAGTCTCCTTTTCACTCAGCTCCAACTCTTCCCCCTACTTTTCTCCTCTTTCTCCTGCCCCCCCCCCCTTTCATTGCTACACTTCCTAGTCCCCATTTACTCTCTTCCCATCTCAACAACTTTCTCTCAGACAGCAATATTAAGTGTGGAACTTTTAGCCAACCACAACACTAATGGTTGCCAAGGTATGTGTACCTTACGAACTCTCTCATTAATACCGACATTCCCGGAAGTTTACCAATATTTTGCACAGTTTAACTTGCCCGAAAATTGCCATCTCTCCATCTTGAATGCTGGGCTCGTGTATATATATATATATATATATATATATATATATATATATATATATATATATATATATATATAAAAGTAACAATAGGACATGGTGTCAGTCGCGACAAAGTGTTATGGAAAGGATGTCATGCCGTAAGTTTGTCTTCTTGTGTCACTGACCTTCGGGAAATTAAACTCTGCAAAATACTGAAATCGTACTTTGTCACTCTGTTACCAAACACTAAGCTGCAACAATTTCTACCTTCCATGCCCCGTAATTGCAAGTAGAGGAAATAATTACTGGTTACCCGTTACTGTCTGCTTACTTCTGGACGCAAGAATAACCCACGCCCACTCCTACACTCACACCCATACCAGCAGAATGAGTCTTTCCCCCAACACGAAAGATATTGTCAAGTGAGTATCTATTGCGGGAGCACAAAATACGAACTACACTGTATATTCCTTGATTACTGTTTGTGTGTGTGTGTGTGTGTGTGTGTGTGTGTGTGTGTGTGTGTGTGTGTGTGTATTTAATCTTGAGTTTGATGCTCATGCCATCCTAAAGATTCACACCCAAACATTAACCTTAGACATTTTGCTGCTTAGACAGACCCTATTATTAATACGGAGGTTGATGAGGGTTCTATGTTACCCACACAGATGGAACAGCACTGCCGATCCAGAACTAAAAGGTCTGGATACATAGAAAAAAATAAATTAATTAAAAAGCAGAGAATCAAGAAGTTTGTTTTATTTTTAATCTTACATATATTATTTATCATAGCCAAAGACGTCAGGGATATTAACCTAATTAATAAACTAGACCTCCCAATCAACCCAGCTGACAAACACATGACATGAGCTATATGTCGACGATTTATGGCTTACATATGACAGCCCATTAAGAAATTAATATTGTACATGTGAGAAAGTAGCCTAATACATACATGGGACGGCACCATATTTTAGTTTACTATTCATACCGCCAGATGTCTTTATACTGTATACCTATATCTATATCTATATCTATCTATCTATCTATCAAACTATATATATATATATATATATATATATATATATATATATATATATATATATATATATATATATATATATATATATATATATATATATATATATATATATATATATTAGCAGGGGTACCCGGCGTTGCCCGGGCCAAAAAGGCGAACACTAATCCTACTAAGGATTTCAGGGGCAGTGTCCAACTGTTTTTTTTAAATAACGTCTCAACAAAGCGTCGGACAAGGATTTAACTCTGGCAGTGCATGTTTGAGACCCCGACTTAATTTGAAAAATTATGCTTTTGTACCAAATGTGTATGATTAAGGCATTTATACGAGTAAATGTAGGGTAAACTTAGCTAAAATCGTCAGAGGCATGTAGCGAGGCTAGCTTCGGTCACGATGCAAGCCCCGCCCACAATTCGGAACGTGACGTCGGTGTGACGTAGCAGTAATCACCGACGCAAGTGGCATTTCTATATTTCTAACCCCCCCCCCCACATACTGTACTTTCTCTCTCTCTCTCTCTCTCTCTCTCTCTCTCTCTCTCTCTCTCTCTCTCTCTCACACACACACACACACACACACACACACACACACACACACACACACACACCGAAGTAATATTTCACCCCTACTACAGATTCAGTATGGTCCTTATATGAGAAGAATGTTTGCGAAAAAAAGGTTTATTTGGAGGAAATTACTTATCATTTACGTGGACAATACGGCCATTGCTACATGCTCGGTGCATGTAACATAGAGCAGTGGTTTATTAAACTTGTTCATTGTGAACGCCCACTATCATCTTTAAAAGAATATATTTTTTTATAATAAAATAAAACTGAAAAGTAGCATTTTTAATGTGATTGATTGGCATGATTTAAAAGGAAATATATTAAATTCCTAATGCGGCTTGAGTTCCCGGCTGGAAATCACCCAAACCCCAGGTTATAAATCAGTGAGAGACATGCATTATAGTAGTGGGCGATAAGAGGTGGAGACATCAAAGGTATACAATGATGTAAATAACATGCTCAGCACAACCTTTATTCATCATCACTATCCAGGCTGAGGTCTTCTATGTCTTCGTCATCGCTGGCAAGGTCAATGATGATGGGTCCCACAGCGTCGTGGATATTGTCTGATGTCCAGTATCCGACCTCGAAGTCTCGAGATCGTCGGACAGCAGCTGCCCACACCTCCTGGGTGGCACACAGTCTGGCTTCAGCCAGTCTGGCCTGCAGGTCGACCCTGGTGAAGCGTTGCAGGGAGGAGTGCACGTGTCGCTTCATGCAACCCCACACCTGCTCGATGGCATTGAGCTCTGGGTGGGCGGGTGGAAGGCGGACAACCTCATGGTCCCACTCACGTATGATGTTGTCCACCTTGTACTGGGGCGTTGGTCGGTTCTGCTGGCAGACGAGCAGCAGCTCAGGTCGTGTGGCGCCAGGTGGGATGGGGAGCCTGTGTTGCTCCAACCAGGTGATTAGGTCACCTTTCTCGGTTGTTGTGGTGGGACAGCGACTATTCTCAGTCAGTTGGCTGTGGTAAGGTGCGTTGTCCATCACCAGGACCGACGGCTCGGTAAGCGATGGCAGGAGTTGCGACGTCAGCCATCAGATGAAGAGCTCGCCTGTCATCTCTCCGTGGTAGTAGCTGCTGGTGTTCTTGGCTGTGTAGCAGAGGAACGAACCCTCAACGAAGCCATTGGCCGTGCCAGCTGCGACCACCACGAAACGTTCACCTTCACCAGGCGGTACCTGACGACTGTACATATCGCTGCTTTTATCCTGAGTAGTGTCCACCCATTCCCTGCTGTGATTCATCCTGGTGGTAAACCATGTTTCATCAACGTACACCACCTGCCTCCCTTCTTCCCGATGGTGCCGCAGAGCCCGGAGAGCGGCGATCCGGCGGCACACGACGTCCAGGGATTCTTTCCTAACATACACCTTCCGCTGTGATGTCTTGTAGCGGAATCCCATGTCGTGCAGGAGCCGCCACACCGACGTCTCCGAGGTTACATCTGGGATGATGCCAGCCATCTTCAATTCCTGCGTCAGGTTGCCAACCAAAAACACTCCTTTGGCAGCGAACTTGGCGTGGATGAAGCGGCGAATGGTGCCCACAGTAAAATTATCAAAGACAGGCGGTGCTGGAAGTGCTGCCAGTGTCTTAGGCTGAAGCGTGGTTCCGCAATCCACGACCTTCCTCACCGCCGTCACCGTCATACTCACAACGTGCGCAACACGCTCGTGAGGTCTGTGTAGAGAAAGGCCAATATGTATGTAACATTTGCCACATGATGATGAAAATGTACGCAAATATATATACAGTATATATATATATATATATATATATATATATATATATATATATATATATATATATATATATATATACTGTATATATATATATATATATATATATATATATATATATATATATATATATATATATATATATATATATATATATATATATATATATACTGTATATATATATATATATATATATATATATATATATACTCGTATATGTATTACAGAAATGCATTTCATTCTGTAAGCACGGCCTTGCCAAGTAAAACTAATTCACAGTGGTAAGACAAAGAGGTTTTTATCATCATCTTTTGAGCTGACAGGTCCTTTGACAAGTACAAGGTAATAATTGTGCTTGTTATGGCATGGAAAGCACAGTATCATGCAGAACAATTACATTTCGATCTGTGAATGGTGAACATATTTCATTATAGTAGTCTGGTTCACCACCCCTTGGCAGTCAACAAATGAATTTCGCCATATTATTTTATTTTTTATCAATTTTTGTTTTCAAATTACCTGTTCAAACTTATCAAATTCCTCATGCGGACCCTTTCGCGGTTGTATACCGTGAAAAGCCGCAGCACAAAAGCAGTCTTGCAACCTCTAGGACAATAAGAGATGCTCGCCATCGCTGAAGTTTCGGTTTGGTAACGTCTCGGCTGTCGGCGGCCGCCACATCACCTCGCCCAGCGGTGCCGGCTCAGGCAGTGATTACTACTCTTCAGAAGTGAATAAGTCATATTGACGTCACAATATGTGTAAGAGGGCGATGCATATACTATGTACTAATAGAGAGTCTGGAGGGATGTACAGTCACTCTAAAAATCAGCCGCAGCTCAGAAATATGAGTAACCCTGAGGCATTGAATCTGAAGCAGCTTACATAAAGACAGAACTGCCACTTGCGTCGGTGATTACTACTTCGTCACACCGACGTCACGTTCCGAATTGTGGGCGGGGCTTGTATCGTGACCGAATCTAGCCTCGCTACATACCTCTGACGATTTTAGCTAAGTTTACCCTACATTTACTCTTATAAATGCCTTAATCATACACATTTGGTACAAAAGCATAATTTTACAAATTAGGTCGGGGTCTCAAACATGCACTGCCAAAGTTAAATCCTTGTCCGACGCTTTGTTGAGACGTTATTTAAAAAAAAACAGTTGGACACTGCCCCTGAAATCCTTAGTAGTTCTAGTTCAGTCTCTCTTTCAACTCCAAAAGACCATGTACCTCTTATGCTTTTGAAGAGGGATTATAAGAGGTCCAGGAACTTTCTGTTTCAGCTTTCGCATACTAACGCACAGTACAGTATTTGTGCGCATTTGTTTACTATTACCGGTGACCTCAAGTGACCTCCGACCGGTGACCTCAAATGACCTGGAAAGCCAACCTTGCATAACCTATGTTCAAACTGGAGGCCATGTGAGTCTCCATGCCAAAAACTTGGGAGCTGGGTCCAGTCGTTCCAGCATGTATTACCGGTGACCTCAAATGACCTCCGACCAATGACCTCAAATGACCTCGGAGGTCAACCTCAAATAGTCTTTGCCTGAAGTGGAGGTCATTTGAGTCTCCATGCCATAAATTGGGCTGCAAAGGTTCCTGGCTTTGCCAGGACTAAAAAGACGAACATTATGCCATTGACTTCAAATGACCCTGATCTGAATTTTGACCCCCCTAAAACCACCCTTCGGTCACCCTGATTCAGAATATTTATGGGTCTGGGGGTCTCTGGCCCTTGCTTTGGGTGTGATTGAAGGAAAAACAAACAACGTGGGTCTTACATCTATCTATCTATCTATCTATCTATCTATCTATCTATCTATCTATATATATATATATATATATATATATATATATATATATATATATATCATCAGCCATTACAAGTCCACTGGTGAACAAAGGCCTCCCTCAACCTTCTCCACGAATTCCTTGACTGAGCCAATTTTTCCCACGTTTTCCCTGCAAATTTTTCCATCTTATCCCTCCACCTCCTGTCTGGCCTTTTTCTGCTATGTTTACAATCTCTTGGGGTCCAGTCAACCTCTTGCTCCATCGATTATCCCTTATTCTTTCTACATGGCCTGTCCACCTCCATTTCTGTTCTTTTATAACTTCTATAATATCTTTGACTTTAGTCTGCTCTCTCACCCAAGTTGATCTTTTCCTGTCTCTTAAAGATATTCCCAACATTGACCCTTCCATTGCTCTCTGAGAACGACTTAATTTATTTTCCATCGATTTTGTCAGTTTCCAAGTCTCACAACCATACGTCATAGCTGGAATTATACATTCGTTATATACTTTTCGTTTCATACAAGCTGGCAAGGTACTTTTCATAATGTCCCTCTGTTTACCGAAAGGTTTCCATCCAATTGTAATGCGTCTTTTTATTTCGCTATCATTATCTTTTGTTAATTTTAGTATTCGTCCCAGGTAATTGAACTCCTCGACTTCTTCAAGAATTTCTTCACTTATTCTGATGACGCTCTTTGGTGTTTGAGAATTAAACATTAGTTTTACTCCGGTTCATCTTTAGCTCTACTTTGAGACTTTCTCTGTTCAGGTCATTTAACATCTCTTGAAATGTCTCTGCTCTTTCTGAAATTAGGATAATGTCATCTGCAAATCTTAAATGGTTTAGCTTTTCTCCATCAATGCTCACTCCTTTGTTTTCTCAGTCTACAGTAGCTTTCTGAAAATACTTTCTAGACATGCCGTAAATAACGTTGGTGAAATTGTATCTCCCTGACGCACGCCCTTCTCAATCTTAATTTTCTCTGAGTCCTTATGTAATTTAACTGTAGCAATTCCCTCTTTATATATATTTTCGAGCAGTTTTACAATGTTCTCATTCACTCCTTGTTCTCGCAATGAATTTTTAATTGCTATGTGCTCCACTGAGTCGAAAGCCTTCTCGTAATCAACAAAACCTGAGCACAGTGGTTTATTATATTCTGTAGTTTTCTCGATTAGCTGATTCATTGTGTGCAGATGATCAGTAGTCGAGTACCCTCTTCGGAATCCTGCCTGTTCACGAGATTGGTTTTTCTTCAAATTTGTAGTTATTCTGTTTGTAAGGACTTGAGTGAAGAGTTTGTAAATGACTGATAGCAAGCTAATGGGTCGATGGTTACTAAGGTCTTTTGAGTCACCTTTTTTATAAAGTAGAATAACAATTGCATTACACCATGTTTTGGGAATTTTCTTCTGTTGTATACATTGGGTAAATAAGTGATCAAGCCTACTTTGTACTTCTGGTCCTGCATCCAACAGTAAATCTGCTACTATTCCATCTTCTCCCGGAGCCTTCCCTCTATTTTTAAGAGAAATATTTACTTCGTCTGGTGTTAGCTATTGGTACTACTGTCTTTGATGCATACAAGTCTTTGTAAAAGTCTTCAACTCTCTTCAACACTTATTTACCCAGTGTATACAACAGAAGATTGGGGGAGGCGGTGGCTCAATCGGTAGAGAGGTGGCTTGCTGTCCTACCGGACCCAGGTTCAAATCCCCGCTGGGGCAGGGAACTGTTTAAGGATTTGAATTTCATTACGGCAGACTTTACCGATCTACCAGAAGACCCGCCGACATGTCGTAAAAATACCCCCGCTAATACCAATACACCAGTCCTGTATGAGACAGCCCTAGCATGTATTCAACGTGGACGGTGGGTGTTAGCACCGAAGTGGTGACATGTAAAGGTGTACGATATGTAGAAGGACTACTGGGCCTTGGGAGCAGGCTGAGAAGCCTATGCCCAGAGTCGAGCACATAAAAAAAAAAAAATCAATCTTATCTCTGCATTTAATGGCTTCACCGTTTTTGTTTTTTAATGATGTAATTTGTTGCTTTCCAAGTCCCATTTTACTTCGGACCTGTTTCAGACTTTTTCCTTTTTTGATGGTTTCTTTGCTTTGATCCCCGTTTCTCTTTCTTTTTTCTCCTCTTTGTCTTTTGTTGATAAGCTTATTTAATTCCGCTCGTTCTATTTCATCTTTCTTTGTTTTTACTTTCATTTCGTTTCTTTTTTTTTCATAAGATCAAGTGTCTTTTCTGAATACTTCTTGGCATTGGTTGTATTAGGTTTTCCTACTACCTCCGCTGATTCTCTTAGCACTTTTGTTAGTCTGTCATTCAGCTCATCAATGTCACATTCAGCATTACAGAGAGCCTGAAATCTGTTTCTTATTTCCAGCTGAAAGGCTGTTTTGTTTTCGTTGCCTTTATTGGGCATATCTTTTTATCTTTAATCATCTTTCTTTCACTGTTGAAACTGAATCTTGCTGTGCAACCCACCATTTTATGGGCACTTCCAATATTTACTTTGTTGATAACTGTGACATTTGTGATTGTATTATTTTTATTTGCTATTATGAAGTCGATATCATTCTTTGTTTCTCCATTTGGGCTTATCTAGTCCACTTTCTCCCTGTTCTTTTGTGAAAGAATGTGTTCATTATTCTCATGTTAAACATTTCTGCAGAGTTTACCAGCATTTTTCCTCTTTCGTTCCTTTCTTCCACTCCAAATTATCCCATTCATGCTTCTCCATTTTTTGATTTTCTAACTTTTGCATTGACGTCCATATATATATATATATATATATATATATATATATATATATATATATATATATATATATATATATATATATATATATCCCTCTTCTGTCTTTCTTTTCTTCATTCTTTCCACTTCCTTCAGCCTGTGGGTGACTCTACACTAAGTGACAAGCCAAATGGTTTCCTGTGCACCAGGAAACCATTTACTACGCTGGGTGGTAACCATATAACCAAGTTTTGGCACCTGGTGGTTTAGTGGATAATTATTGCGCTCCAGTCGGATTGAGCCGGTGAAGGTTTATATCCAAGGGATGGTTGGGGTTGATTGCTCATGTAATACCACTCAGGGATGAGTGAGGCTGGTCACTCTCACCTTAAATGTCAGGACCAACTGCCTAGGCCCGGGCTCCTACGCTCCTCATGGGGCAATATAGGATTGGATGATGGATATATATATATATATATATATATATATATATATATATATATATATATATATATATATATATATATATATATATATATATATATATATATATATGCATAGAGAGAGAGAGAGAGAGAGAGAGAGAGAGACATACATACTTACATGTAAATTGGCGTCGTCTCAATAAAGAAGTCGACGCTTTCTATCCGATGAAGGTTTTCTTACTATATTCTCAACATCACCAGACTGTTTTACCCAGATTAGGAGAGACTTTCCAACAGAAAGGCTCTGATAGAGCTGCTCTCTCTCTCTCTCTCTCTCTCTCTCTCTCTCTCTCACACACACACACACACACACACACACACACACACACACACACACACACACACACACACACACACACACACACATTCCTACCCGCATATTCCGTACAGTCACATGCAGTATATTTACACATGTTCACTAATACACTGTCCCACATGACCAGAACTCTTAATTTCTAGTCACACACACACACACACACACACACACACACACACACACACACAGGTGCAAGGGGGTAGGGGTGAGGGGAGGTGGGGTGTAACTTCTCAAAGCTGAAGTGTCTGTACCGCCTTGTGCTAATAATATCCTACACACCACTCGCGGGTGCTGTTCTAATACATGTGTGTGTGTGTGTGTGTGTGTGTGTGTGTGTGTGTGTGTGTGTGTGTGTGTGAGTACGCACTTGACTTTTTTTATTACTTATTATTATTATTATTATTATTATTATTATTATTATTATGATGATGATGATGATTATGATGATGATGATGATGATGATGATGATGATGATGATGATTATTATTGGTTTAAATAAAGTCAAAGGATCCACAACAATTTTTCATTCTAGAGTTTCTTGATATCTCTTACTGCTGTTGTGTAATGATTGGTAGAGATTTCCCAATGTACACAGCAAGAGAGACAAACAGACAGTCAGTTGCCAACACTGCATAACAGGACTAGATGGATGTATGTATGTATACTGTATATGTATATAGTGTTTTGCTCTTTCCCTCTCTTACATTTAAGGCTGCTCTGGCAAGACGCAGTTATACGGTCGACTTATCCGTACTTTTTCTTTTTTGCCTTTCTGGTGGGGGGAGGACTGGAAGTACACACCAAAGGCTCCTCAACCACTTTTGCTTTTAGAACTATTTCATATATTATCGATTTTGCCTGATGCTCCACACGAGGTTCGCGTAACAAACAGACTGGCAGACAGACAAGAAAACACAGGATTTTATAATTTGCCCTCTGTGACATGTTTATAATTATCTGAGCATGACGCCAGCACACTGTTGACTTTCCAGGAAACTGTTAATTTTGGTCAATAGCACACTCCAAAGGGTCCACAAAAACTCACTTTTGGAGTTTGTTCATATCTCTTACTGTCTATGAGTGATGTTCCACACGAACTTCCCTTGACAGATAGACAGACGGACATACAGAACGACAGACAGACGCAATAGTAGGATTATAGAAGATTCTCTCTCTCTCTCTCTCTCTCTCTCTCTCTCTCTCTCTCTGTGTGTGTGTGTGTGTGTGTGTGTGTGTGTGTGTGTGTGTGTGTGTGTGTGTGTGTGTGTGTGTGTGTGTGTGTGTGTGTGTGTGTGTGTGTGTGTGTGTGTGTGTGTGTGTGTGTGTGTGTGTGTGTTTAAGAATTATATCAATATAAGCTAATCTGTTCTCTAAATTCCTGAACAAATTTCACCAAGTCTGAAATGCCTATCCGATTGCTCGTTCACTTTTCTCATGTTAAATTGCAGTGTTTCATTCAGTCCTCTATCCACACCGTTTTGCTCATCTTAAGGAAAAGGAATAGTAGTAGTGGAGTTGGATATGTACACGCACGAGGCTCCCTTACTGTGAAAAAAAAAAAAAATCGTCTGGGCAAAACGAGAATTTATGTAAAATATAACACATTAAATTCACTGGGGAAAGCCCAAGGAACTGATGAAGTGTGTGGTGAAATGGTGAGGCATGGGGGAGGGTGTGTAGTGGAATGGATGTGGAAGATGTACAGATTGGCCTTGGAAGATAGTAGAGTCCCGGAGGATTGGAAGTCAGGTATAATTATTTCCCTGTACAAACAAAAAGGGGAAAAATAAGTGTGTGGTAATCATAGGGGCATTTGTCTTCTTAGTGTAATAGAAAATGTATATGGTAGGGCACTCATTGACACAGTTCAGGAAATAAGAGAGGAATTAGTCGGAAAAGAACAGGGAGGTTATAGGAAGGGAAGAGTTTGTGTAGATCAGATATTCATTCATAGATCTTTAGTGGAAAAGTTTCTAGAGAAGAAAAGTAGTTGTGTGTGGCCTCCATGACAGGGTAGATAGACATGGAATGTGAAAAGTATTAAGAATATATGGAGTAAATGGGAAGTTGCTAAATTCTGTGCAGAGTATGTATGAGGGTGCTAAGGCTGCAGTGTGTGTGGACAGTGAATTGAGTTAATTCTTCTATTTGAAGGTTGGATTGAAACAGGGATGTCATGTCTTCATGGTTGTTCAATCTGCATATGGATGGGGTTATAAAAGAGATACAACGTAGGGCAGTGGATGCTGGAGCGGCCCTAATGAGAGGGGGCAGTGTTTGGAAACTCCCTGTACTGTGTCGTTAAGTGAAGACGAAGGGGAGCTGCAAGGCTTTGGTGGATGAGTTTGGGAGAGTGTGTAAGAAACTGAATCTAAAGGTGAATGTAGGGAAGAGTAAAGTTATGGTCTTCGAGAGAAATGAAGTCACTGAATGTACAGTGAGGATGGATGAGGAGGAAATGGAAAATGAGTGCCTTTAAGTACTTGGGTAGTGTGATGAGTAAGGATGGAAGTTTGGAGGGTGAAGTGCTTGAAAGGGTACAACAAGGAAGAAAGGTTGCTGGTTCTTTGAATGCAGTATTAAGAAACAGGGAAGTGAGAATGGATGTATAGAAGTCGCTGCATGACAGTATTGTGATACCAACTCTAACGTTTGGAAGTGAAGCTTGGACCTTGTTGGAAGGACACAAGTCAAGTGTGAGGGCAACGGATATAAGTTATCTGAGAGGAGCATATGTAGTCGGATGGAGAGACAGACTGACAAATGAGAAAGTGAAGGAGCGTTGTGGTGTGGATGTGGATGTGATAGGAAGCGTTAGAAGAGACACCTTGAGGTGGTTTGGCCATGTGGAGAGGATGGAGGGTGAGAGACTGACGAGGACAGTGTATGTGAGTGAGGTGGACGGGGGGGAGAGGGAGGGGGAGGCCAAGGATGAGATGGAGGGATGGAGTGGAGAGGTATATGAGAGAGGGGAGGTGTAAGCTGGGAGTGAAGTGGCGGGGGACAGGGCGACATGGAGGGGATTTGTTTGTGGCCACCCTTTACGGGATTAAGCCGTCTGGCAGTAGATAGACAGACAGATAGAAATCCAATCCCCCTTTTTGCTAGTTTTCATCCATTTTTCCATCATTAAGTCTTTCATGTTATATCAGGAGCGTAGGGACCCAGGGCTAGTCACTCAGCCTCGAAATTTAGGACGCTGATAACCCTCACCCGAATAGTAGTATCCGCGCATTGAACCCCAACCTTCTCTCAGATGGTATCCCTGATAGGCTTCTTTCTGTCGGAACGCATTAACCCACTGTACTTTTCATCTTTTTTATCGAACCCGCCCCCCCCTCCCCCCCAAAAAAAAACAAGAGGATGTTTCCTCTACACATTCAGGCTCCTGCGACTCTCTTTTGAATTAAATTATCCAGCTCTTGACATAATTAACTACGAAAACTGTCCCAGTCATAAGGAGGCTGGGAAACACTGGATTACGGTTTCCCTCGTCCATTTTTCTGAAATAAAAAGAAATTTTTTGAAAGAAGAAAAATAGATAAGTATTATCTCTTCTAAATCTGAGAGGTACAGTTAAGATTTTAATTGTTAATAGTATCATTTATTTATTTATTTATCTATTTTATCTTTATCTGTCTGCTCGCACGTACTGTAGCTTTGGTAGAGTCGATAACATTGTTTCACATCTTCTTCAGACTTTCTTCTGCTGACTAGTATTCCCGCGTTGAGAGGCCTGGGGCATTTTTCAAACCACATATGATTCAGTTATGATGTGTCACCTAGGAAAGTGTCGGGCATATCGTAAGCATGAAGCATGTGCAGTGGAAAAGTAGATCAACGTTTTATCTCTGACTAACTTCCACCCACTCACTCCTAACTTTACTACTCATTTTCTCTCTTTTTGCTGTCTTAATTCTTTCTAAGTTACTATCTTCTGTCAATCTTTTTTCTCTTGAATCCATTGGCCTTTTTTATGATTCATGCTACTTCAAGATTATATTATTTCAGAACAGATGTGCGTATTGAGGTGGTTGATGAAGATATTATCAGACTCTTCTAGTTTCGAGATTTGTATCCTAAGATGAATGAACCTGGCTGAAAGTAGAAAAGAATAAGATACAAAATGCATAATCTTACTGAAGGAGTTAATCTTGATATGTGATAGTTTTCATTTCTACTATACACCTATTGTGTCGAGAGAGTAGCACTAGAGGAGGTTATTATTATTATGTAGAAGAAGTAACACAACCAAATGTGTCTTGGCTCCTTTGGTAATATCCACTGTTTAATGCGTCGTATGGGACGGAGAGACAAGGGGAGGAGAAACCAAGAGACATGGTAATCTGGAGGCTTCGCCTATTCAAAAGAACAAAGGTGCATGCAAGGTTCTACAAGCATGTGTGGTCTGATTACTGAGGTGTGACGTCCTCAAACTGTGATATGCAAAGGCAGATACTTCATATCCAATGGCATACCACTAAAGTTGCATCATCATCATAAAGAATTTTGTGGCGTTTCGAATGCTGAATATAATCAGTACATGATCGCAAGAATTATTCAGAAACGCTAAATTTCTCCTTTCTTATATTTCTCCCTCAGGCAACTCTCTCTCTCTCTCTCTCTCTCTCTCTCTTTCCAACTAATTCTGTCACATGTCTTTCCTCTTTACTTCAGTTAACACCCACGCTAATTCAGTGACTTTCCATTTATCCCGTAGTTTCAACTTTCTTCTTTTCCCTCTTTCTTTCATACATTCATCACTCCATTCCTTCCTTCCTGCTTTTTTCCCTTCTGTAGTTCCTTTCCTCCTTCCTTGATACCCTCTTCTAACCACTTTCTTACCATTTTTCCCTTCTTAATCTACTACGCCTACTGCTCACCCTTCATTCTCTTTTCTCCCTTCCGATCTTCCTCCATTGCATACTCTTTGGACATTTTTAACCTTCTCCAGTTCTCTTTCATTTACATCGTTTTCCCTCACCTAGCGTTCCACCATTCATTCTTTCCTTTTCCTTCATTACTCATTCTCCTACTCCTTTTTCATCTTCCTTCTTCTACGTTCACTTACCTCTTTTCTGTCCTGCTTTCTCTTTCCACTTCATTCATTCACACACTACCCTGTCCCCTCATCCTCCTCTATTCTTCATCCTTCATTCTCTTCGTTCTCCTCAGTCTCCCTTCCTTTATTTGCCTTTCTCATCTTCCTCTCCTCCTCCACTTTTCTGCACTTTAACCTTCTTGCTATTCGTCGACGGCGTCGTCGTCTTCTCCTATAATCATTATTGCTATTAGCATTATTATTATTACTATTATTATTATTTTTATCACCATATTTCTAAGTCTTCACCTTATATATATATATATATATATATATATATATATATATATATATATATATATATATATATAAAATCGTTCCTGACTGGGAATCAAACCCTGTACCTCTTAGACAGAAGTCAGGCACTGATACCACTCGACCACGGCGTGATAAAAGCTGTGAACACCTGATTTTTTCTTTTTTCAGTGAACCAGGTAAATCCATTATGGGAGGATATATTTCAATCGCAACACATTAGGATCATTTCACAGCCCCACGGAACTCGGCAAGTGACAGAGGAGTTTTATTCTATCACAGACACAACACGAGCGTCTTTAGATGTTGGAGAGACACACATTACATGTGTGTGTACAAATATATTTGTACGCTCCTGACTGGGAATCGAACCCAGGACCCCTTAGGTAGAAGTCAGGCACTCGACCACGGCGTGATAAAGACGCTCGTGTTGTGTTTGGGTTAGATTAAAACTGCTCTGTCGCTTGCCGAGTTCCGTGGGGCTGTGAAATGATCCTAATGTGTTGTGATTGAAATATATCCTCCCATAATGGATTTACCTGGTTCGTCCAAAAAAAAAAAAAAAAAAAAAAAAAGAGGTGTTACACAGCTTTTATCACGCCGTGGTCGAGTGGTATCAGTGCATGACTTCTAAGAGGTCCAGGGTTCTATTCCCAGTCAGGAGCATACATACATATTTGTACACAAGCATGTTATGTGTGTCTCCCCAACATATATATATATATCTATATATATATATATATATATATATATATATATATATATATATATATATATATATATATATATATATACAGAGAGAGAGAGAGAGAGATGGTTTAATTGTACAAGGGTTGGCCACAAACAAATCTCCTCCATGTGGCCCTGTCCCCTACCATTGCGCTTCCCTCTTCCCAACACACACCCCACTCCCTCAGATACCTCTCCACTCCATCCCTGCACCTCATCCTCGGCCTCCCCTCCGTCCTCCCCTTCACCTCACTCATATACTCTCTCTTTGTTAGTCTCTCGCTCTCCATCCTCTCTACATGCCCAAACCACTTCAGTGTATTTCTTTTAATGCTTTCTATCACAATCACATCCACACCACAACGCTCCTTCGCTTCCTCATTTGTCAGTCTGTCGTCTCATGTAACTCGACATGCACTTCTCAAATAACTCATTTCCACTGCTTTCACTCTTGACTTGTGTCTTTCCAACAAAGTCCAAGCTTCATTTCCATACGTTAGAGTGGCGATCACAATACTATCATGCAGCGACTTTTTTACTTGGAAGCTCACCTCCAAATTTCTTATTACTGCTTTCAAAGAACCAGCCACCCTTCTTCGTTGCTGTACACTTTCAAGCACTTCATCCTCTAAACATCCATCCTCATTCATCACAGTACCAAAGTACTTAAATGCACTCACATTTTCCATTTCCTCATCATCCAATCTCACTCTACATTCAGTGACTTTCTCTCAAAGACCATAACTTTGTTCTTCCTACATTCACCTTTATATTCCGTTTCTTACACTCTCTTCTAAACCCTTTCAACAAGCCTTGCAGTACCCCTTCATCTTCACTTAACAATACAGTATCATCTGCAAACAACAGAACAGAAGTTTCCAAACCCTGCCCTCTCTCATTAGAGTTGCTCGAGCATCCACTGCCCTACCTTGCATCTCTTATGTAATTCCATCCTTATACATGTTGAATAACCATGGAAGCATAACACATCCCTGCTTCAATTTAGCGTTCAGATGTAAAAAGTCACCCATTTCACCATCCACATACACACTAAAGCAGTAACTCCATCATGTCATTCAACAGCTTCCCATCTACATCATACATTCATAACCCCTAACCTCCCGCTCATAGATTCCCTGGTAAAATTCTGGTTCGCTTTACAGTTCTGTTGTCACAAGGAGACCATAGCAGAAATAATTCTTCATGGTTTCAAACTATGTAATGTTCCATTTGAGGAACACTGGAGGGTAATGATAACTAAGCTACATTTTAAAAATATGTTTCCCAGGCAAAGAATATTCACAACAAATTATTTCAAATCTAATTCCAGTTGCAACTAAGGAAAAAGCATACAGAGAATATTAGGGATTCGTATTTTCACTGCCATTCACTCTATCGGCGATATTATATTTCAAAACATCGCTTGCCTTTTTCCGAATGGAGACGGACATTGCACCGTTTGCAAATATTTTTTGGTGTTTTTCTAGCAAAATTTGCATTGGCCTTGCATCTGGAAGTGCTGCAGTGCCGCCAGGTGTCCATTAGAATTGCAAAATATCAGCTTTGAGTAAGAACAGTGTCACTTGTCGACAAGATCCCAAGTGAGATAGTTTGTTTAGATCTATTGTGCTGTGAATCCTCCATACTGGAATCATGGCAAAGTTGATCAGGTTCAGGAAAAGTAGCCAATACCGCTTTTTCCCCCGAATCACTGGGCGGTACAGTTCAGACAGTTGATCCATGAGGTAGGTCAGGCCCATCCATTCCTTTAGGAGATGATTAGGTGTGGCTGTGTGACCTTTTCACCTTCGTAGTTTGTAACTGGTGAAAAAATTATCAAATTATAGTTGGTGCCACATAGCATCTGAATTAGAATTAATGACATCAACCACGGACGTGATTACGCGTGTCCCAAGAAGCTGGCTCTGGGGATTCGGCTCTTTTCCTTGGTTGTCTTCATGTGGTAGGGATAACCAGCATTACCACACATGCACCAAATCTTGTATCCAAAAAGAATTAGTTTTCCTCTTACGAACAGCTTAGCCCAGTGGCATCCAACGTATGGTACCACTGATTCATCGATACTCAGCATTTCATGGAATACTCATACTATATACCAAACTAATGATATTATCATGTAGCTTATACATTGAAGAAATTTTGTTCATTTTATTTCCGTGAGGGGGATTTTGGTTGTCAGTGAAGTGTATGTATCTTGATTTCCAGGTATATATTTTTATTCATCGTATTATACAATACCTACACCCAAGTCACGCTTTGCTGACCGATAATGGTATTCCCCAGGTACAAAGCGGTATCCTGAAAGCAAAATAATTACCTCAAAGTTACGAATCTCTTTGCCTGAAGCATTCAAGTTTGGGTTATTCTTGTCACGATTGGCATACACATTGGTTTGCAGAACGATGTGTTTCAACATATCTGGGGAAAACATTCTCTCTCAAATCTCGTGCACTGAATTTCCAGGTTCCATAACTTTTTCAGCAATATGTTTTTCCTCAGATGGAAGAGACTTATCAAAATATATACTTTTCTTCCAGTTCTGTGTTTTCTTGCGTTTTCTCTTTGCATGCTGTTCTACGTCACACTTTGCATCAGTCTGAATTGAATCCTCTACTTTATGCTCTTGCCGCTGTTCATATTCCACCTGTGGGTCAGCACCAGCATTCTCAGTATCACCCCCATGATTTCCAGAGTCTCCAGTAGCAGGAGGGAATACAGTATAACAACACTGACAGCATGTGGTGCATTTTGTACTGCTGCATATGTTTGTCCGATTGTTGTCACACTCGTAGTTTTTCTTCCTCCATAGAAAGGATCTTCTGTCCATCACATGTAAACAAGGGTTAGAAAACTCAGTTTTTTGACAAAAACACGACTTCATGAGAAAAATGGCATTTCTAAGCATTTACATTACTTTCCCACAGATATACATTTATCCAAAGTCATAAATTAAAAAAAAAAAAAACATTTATCTGTAGAAGATAGTGGAAGCCAGACACCTGATGAAGTGATAGTTCGTTGTCAAACTCAAACCCTCTAGTCAACAGAAATCTAAGATCATTACATCGAATAAGATGAGAGAGAAACAAACAGATCCATTTATGTGAACCAGCTCTACTAATGTAATGTATAATACAGGAACCCTCAAGTGTTTTATAAATGGAACATAATTTGTTTTTGCAGTCATATGGTGCATATGATAGATAACATATTTCGTCATAAACATGCACTTATTATTTGAATAAAAAATACTGTGCAGCAAAATACTCACAGTGCAGTGATCCGTTTGTAAGTGAGAGGATGTAGAAATTGTATTTTTGGTCCAACCTTGCTTCTTCACAACATAATTATTTACTTAGGGAAGTTCTACATACAAACTTACTAGAATTTTAACCTGCCACATGCCAGCTATTTTTAGCCCTATGGCTTACCCCAGTGCCGGCCATTTTTTTACCTTTTTTTTGGCTATAATGATAGAGTTTAATGTGGAAACAAGGAATTTCACCATTAAAATGCTCACCGAGGCTCGGAAATCAGTTTTATTGAGTCCTGCATACTCGTGCACAGGTATAGCCGCTCTCTCACGATCACGTGAGAGAAAGCTGTTTTCTATGTAAGGCATACTCAGGTATTTATGCTAGGAAGGTATAGCAATGTTCAGTACACTTTTCTGATTACTTATTACTTCAGCATCTATCACAATTTGCGTGTCTTTCTCACTGTTATTATCTTACGCTTACTTGAAGATCGATACAACCCGACTTCATTACATACAGTCCTGGCACTTGCAAGAAGGTATATACAACTAGACTTCATTATATAGTCCTTACACTACAAGAAAATATTTACAACTTACACTTACATGAAAATATTTACAAAATGCCTTCACTATGTACAGCACTGGGTGAGACACACAGGCAGAGTGAGGCAGAGCGAGCATGAGGGGGGAAGTGAGTGAGTGTATGGCCTTGACAGCCTGGGGGATGGTAGAGGAACAGTTACCTTACATGCCTGCGAATTTTTACCTGCGAATCTTGAAAAATGCGGTCACAGTGAAGTTTTTTATTTTAAACCGTTTTAAAACGGCACTGGCACTGGCCACAGAATTATTTCGGACCGTTTTAAAATGGCACTGGCACACGATGGGTTAAATAAACACACAGACTGAAAATTTTGTTATAATTATGAATGAAACGATACTCGAAGCATTGGAAACTAATGTTCCATTTAAAGAACAATGGGAGGAAAAAAAAAAAGGTTAATACTTTCCACATTCGTTGTTTATCCACTCTGTCACCTGCATTCTCCAAATCTATGAAGGCCACATACAACTTCTCTCCCTCCTCTAGGAACTCTTCCACTAACCACCTTAGGATGAATACCTGATCTACAGAACCTCTTCCGTTCCAAAAACCTCGCTGTTCTTCTCCAACTAATTCCTTTGTTATTTCCCTAACTATGTCAGTAAGACACATATCTAGTAATATCAAACTATTTTAGTGCCATAGAAACTATTCAGGGGGTGAAAATGTGGATATTTCTCAGTGCGATGTTCTTTTGTTCCACTGTTTATTTTTCATAAGCATGTATGCAGTGATTATGCTTTTTTTTTTTTTTTTTGAGCTTCATTGCGAAGTACAGGTGCGCCAGACTTTTTCTTTCAATTTAGAAAGAAAAAAAAATAGATTTTCGAAAACTGAAAAAATGGTGCAGGGGCGCCGCCACTGGGTCCCGACAATTTCCAAACCCACGGCTGCAAAAGGGTTAGGTGTATCGTTGCTAGGCAACGAATAGTTGCCTAGCAACTACTAGGTCACAGGCGGACACAACTAGGTTACAGACTGGTCATTGTGACCAGATCTGGTCAGAATCGGTTGTTTCTGAAGGATAGAAGTGCCTGCCACAAGTGCCTGGGGAAGCTGGGGCCAATCTTCACAGGGTTGCCACTCGAAAACTAGTAGAGAGAGGAGAAAAATGGATGGAACACTTCTGTTAGGGAACGACCTTAAGATTACGCCTAAAGAAGCCAGAGCTTTCTATGCCCAATAGTAATGCTTCTACAGTTCATAACGTGAAAAGTACGAAACAAACCGTTTTTCGACCTTTGCTAGGCAACAAGTAGTTGCCTAAGTTGCCTAGCAATGAAAACCTTGTGGAGACAAGTAGGTCATAGGCTGGTCATTGTGTGTAGGTTTGGTTGGAATCGGTTAATTCTAAGGAGTAGAAGTGCCTGCCACAATTAAGCAAGAAAGAAAGACTACAAGAAAGAAACCGCGACTAACAATAAGGGCAGCATGGAGCTGGCCAATATAAGGAAGAGATGGAAAGGCTAATTAGAAACAGTTCCAAATACACAGTTCCACATTACGTACATAACATTCTCACAACTGTACAGGAGTTTCGACTTTGATACAGAGGAAATAACAGGAACATAAAAGGGCTCTAAAGCAGTTAAAAATTATAGAGCAGCAGATGTACATGGAACGACGCCTGAATTGCTAAAAGCAGAAGAAACTGAAACACCTTTTGTGCTTAAAAAACAAATCGATGAATGAATAAAATTTCTTCATCGGACATGGAGAGTCGGTAAAATTCCTGCAGAATGGAGGAAGGGTACTATAAATAATATATCCAAAAAGGACATTTACCTGGCTGGGGAAATCGGAGAGGCCTTAACCCTTACACCGCGGGCATGTTTCCCAATGTTTTGCGTCTCCTGCGGGGTTATTCGGGCTCCGACAGACTCTCAAAAAATATTTGCCAAAAATCAGTTATTAGTCCTAGAATATTAAGATTAAATATGCTTATGGCACATACCTTCAGCTTTCTCCTGGGATGTTTGTTGAGCCTTCATCGATTACCGTAGGACTTGTGGAGACCTCTGAAGTTGGGTAACGAAGTCTCCACTTTACACTTCCCGACAACCCTTAATATGATTACCACAGCCAGATATTAACACTATAAACACTATGATTATCAAGTAGTTTGGGATCCATACTCCAAATAAAAACCACTGTAAAAGCAATGAAAATTACTAGCGCGTATGACCTTCCCACTTGCGCTAGTTCGCTGTTGGTAATATGTCATTTATTATTCATAAAACCCCTCACACTTAATATTTCTATTACTATATAACACTTATATATATCTACAGTCTTTATCCATAAGTTTCCTTCAGTAGTATTAGTTTATTGTCACTGTAGGGATTCAATTTCTTTCAGTAAAATACGTAGCATTCACTTTCTCGTACTGTAAACTAGCATTGAGAGTGAATGTCACTTTCACCTTCACTCTCATAACTCATAGTATTCATACATGCTAGAGTGAAACTTTCACTTTCATTACTCCTAGGGTATATACTCGTATTCTTATAAAATTACTCATTTACATTTCTATTTACGTTCTCTATTTTATTTTCGTTATTTCCATTTCTATTTTATTTACACTGTGTTATGCACTGTCACTTGAAGTAACTTATAAACTATTTTTCACTGTTCACGTATATTTACATTCATTACTTTCACTTGCTGTTTACACATTATTTACAATTCCACTTGCACTGTTTTACTCAATAGAAAGATCGTAGTCACTCTTTTATCAATTGTCAGCCCTTTACCTCTTTCCACACGAGGTTTAGTTGGGGGTAAAGGTCACAGGGCCCTTTGCATGGGGGTGAAAAGTGCCTGAAGTAAGCAGGAGCAAACAGACGTACCTTCACATTGGAAGATGAGAGTGAACTGATAAGGGTGGGCCGGGGTGGTGGTCTACCTAGGGAAATGCATTACTGCCAACGTTAGCCTCTTGACAGCAGCTAATATATAGCAGTGAAATGAATGGCAGGAAATCTAGACAATACATAATAAATTAGGTAGTTCCAGGTGAATGTAAATATCACTTAGGCTTCTCCCTTCCCTCCTTATATGTATATTTATTACGAAAATAGATTATACGGCATATTTCAAGGGGAAATAAACAGCGAAAATTAGCGAACGAGTGCACGTGAGGTGTTGTCAGATGATAATTAGCCAATTCCAGGTATATGGCACTCTCACTTGCCTTATTTCTTTCTTGTATATATTATTTGGTATAAGAATAGGGCATAGGGCTTATTTCAATGGATGAAATCAGTGAAAAATTCCAGGGAAGATTTACTTAGCGTAGCACGGCCGGGCAGGCGAGAGGACAGGGTAATGGAGGAGGGGTAGGGAGGGGAGTCAAGAATAGGGAGAAATGGCTAAATTGTCAACAATGGATGGGAGTATAGATGAGATTAGGAGTGCTGACTAGTGTTGGACATTGGCAGTACTGATAGATGATACAAGCCATCACTTGAAAGCCCGGGTGAATTCAAAATAACACAGAATCATAAAAGCGACGCCCCGCGGTATGATCCCTTGCTCCCAAGCGTCACGAAAGTGACGCCCCGCAGTTAAGGGGTTAATCTACTGTATTGTCTATAGTTATGAAAGTATTCAGGAGAGTTACAGTATTCTCGGCATAACTGAACACGGTGTCGATATCATCTTAATGATTGAGAATGCTGGCTCTAGAAGGGATAGAGGTTGCCATGACCAAATACTGTAAGGGATTTTGCCAACAAGCAAATCAAATGAAGTTATCGTTGATTAAGTCGGAGTTTCGTAAATTTTCGGAAGGTTCTTGATGGCTTTTGACAGCATTCACTGCCAAAGATAATAAAATTACTGTCTCCTTGAAAAATGCACTGACTTCATTACAAGCACGCCAGAAGGAACTTTTTTTTTTTTTTCATAATTTGGTGGATGGTTGTCTCGGTAACTCTGAGGTCACGTCTGGTGTGATTCACATTGGTATAATGTCTCTATCACTTTTTGTTTCAGAAATATGTTTGATAAAAATAAGAAAAAAAAAACTTTTCGAGGATATGATTTTGACATGAAACGGACTGAAACGGTTGATACTGCTGATGAAAATGTGTTGGTATCAAGAACACCAAAAGAGACGTAAGTAATGCTGAATTTTCAATAGTGATCGAGGAAAAGTTGCGTTGGTTATTGATTATTCTAAGGCAGAAGTTATGAATATACATAGAGATAATCCACGCGATTTCAACACAGACGATGAAGTAATATTATTATGACCCACTGGTCAGTTTTTGTAGCTGGGAACAACTGTCGCCAGTAATACTTCACTCAGATGGAATTGAAGAAAATAATTAGGAAAGAAGAAACAACAATGGACATCTGACACAATGGACATCTGACAACGATATGAAAATCCCATGGCTTATCAACATTACAAATAGACAAATAGATAGACAGTTAGATAGATATAGATATAGATACAGACAGACAGACAGACAGACAGACAAATCCAACCTACACCAGACAAAGTCCACGTTCGATTCTCAGACCATCCTCTCTGACAAAGTTCATTTTCTCGCCTTACTCTTGAACGGGAAAACAGAGTTTGGAACCTGATGGTGATGTTGACGACATGCTCGTATTGTTTCCCTCCAGATTATAGGGCTATGGATTTGAAATTCAACGAAGCAGTCACAGTAGCTTTTCCAGAAGACCCAACGATGTGTTGTATAATACATCTGTTATAAAGATCACACCAGTCATTGGAGAGAGATACAGCATCCTCTCACTGTAAAAAATTCGATATTCGTGTTTCCATAGGAATAAGCGATGTGTAGCGCCATCTTTTGACTTGTGGACGGTTTTCAAGACTGCAGCGAATTTGTTGCCCATCCAAGTATATATGCATCTATCTATCTATCTGTCTATCTATATCTATCTATCTGTCTATCTATCTATCTATCTATCTATCTATATACATATATATATATATATATATATATATATATATATATATATATATATGTGACCTAAGTAAAGGAGAGGACTTTGATGGATGGTTGTGAAGAGAGTAGATGTATGTGCATATGCTCTCTTCTCTAGCTTTGTAGGGCTGCCTCACTGGCATTAGTTCTATTTTTTTTTTTACCCTTCTGGTGTGCGATAGGGTAGCTAGTACTCATTTAACTCCCCTCCCTGTTAGTTTGGAACAGCAGGTGTCTATTCTGATATAATGAGTTTACCTTTGCTTACTAGCCCACGGAGGGTCCCCCCACACTGATCGCTCTGGGGCGTGAATAGACTTGGTCGGGCCTCCCTAGAGTGGGTTGAGAGGGCACCCTCAGACTTAGGTGTTTGGTCCAGGGTTGATTGTCCCTTGCTCGTTTTTCTCCTTCTTCCCACTTCTCCCATCAGGGTAGAGTATCACTATGGCAGACGCCCTTTCCGCCTCCCTCCCCCATCAGGGGGGAAGGTGGTCCTGACCGACCCCGGACTGGTTCATGGACTGACAGCCCCCAGACCAAACGGCCCCAGACTCGTTTGCCTCGTGACATACCTGTAAATAACGCCGAGTTTGTCATCATCCATGCTCTAGGTTCTACTCCCTTGAGCAGTCTCAATTCCTTCATGATCAAGAAGGTCACTGATGACTGGGCTGGGGAGGTGGAACAAGTTAAAAAACTTGCGAACGGAGACCTCCTTGTAAAGACTTGCAATTCATCTCAAGTTAAGGACCTGTTGAAGCTGCGCAAGTTTCGTTCTTATGATGCCGAGGCCATGATCCCGATTTCCATGAATTCCTGCAAGGGTGTTATTGCTTGCAGGGATCTGATGGTGATGAGTGAGGAAGAGATCATAGAGGAACTTGCTCAGCAAGATGTCATCGATGCTAGATTCATAACCAGAATTTTGGAAGGTGTCAGGACAAAGACTGCAACCATCATTATGTCTTTTGGTAAAGTGTCACTGCCTAGTCATGTAAAAATCGGTTATGAAATTGTTCATGTGCGACCATATATCCCCAACCCTCTACATTGTTTGAAATGCCAGTTGTATGGGCATAGTGCCAAGACTTGCCGGGCTTCCCAGCCAGTGTGTGGCAAGTGTGCAAGCCAGGGTCATGACGCGGAACGTTGCACATCCGAGACAGCATGTTGCTTTCACTGCAAGGGCACTCAGTCCACTTCCTCTAGGGACTGTCCCAAGTGGAAGGAGAAGGAGGTATGCACGGTGAAGGCAACTGAGGGTATTTCCTACTACGAAGCTAGGAAAAAGGTGGAGTTGCATGCAACTCCCACACCGTCATGTTCCGTCCTATGATTTGCTCTGTTGAGACGCAGACAGACCTTGTCCTTCTCCCTCCTACCACTCACAGTACCTCTCCATCTCGGCCTCCTCTCCACTCCAACTCTCTCACTGACATCCCTAAGGCTTCGACATATTCTCAGGCTGCTGCTGCCTCTCTGTCAGTATGGCCTAAACCGAAGTCTGACAAGTCTAGTAAAAGTAACATGACCACCCTCACAGAACAGTCACATCCTCATGTTCTTCCAGTTCCTACTCCAGCGAGGGAGAGAAAGGTTAGCTTTTCCTCAGGGGAGTGTGGGGGCCTAGTTATTGATGGAAATATGGAGGTTTCCGTCAACAAGCACCGGGATAGGTTCCCCGGTAGTCGCTCATCTGCTGGCGGACAACACAAAAAGACTAAGCACACTGGCCCCCAACTTAAATCTTAAACCGTCACATTCAGTATATTACAATGGAATTATAGGGGTCTTGCTAATAAACTTCATAATATAGCAATCTTGCTTTCAATACACAGGCCAGACGTTATATGTTTACAGGAGACGTGCCTGGTGGATCACCCTGATCCTCTACAGTTCAAACATTACCACTCATATAGACAAACATTACCACTCATATAGAAGATTTGATGGTCACTGAGTTGCCATATACACACACAAATCACACCCACAAACGGAAGTGATTCTAAATTCTACTCTGGAAGTCGTCGTGTGCAGAGTAAAATTTAATAACACTTATCTGTCTATTTGCTCTCTGTACTGTCCTCCACACGGCCCCATTGATAGTTGTGCTTTCAATTCACTATTTGAACATCTGCCTGGGAATAAGTTAGTGTTGGGCGATTTTAACGCTCATTACTATCAATGGGGTAGCTTGAGGATCGATGGTCGTGGGGAGCAAGTAGCCAACCTAATACTCCAGTCCAACCTCTGTCTTCTGAACGATGGTAGAGCGTCTTGTGTAGATGATCGTACTGGTAACTTTTCGGCTATTCACTTATCTCTGGCCTCCCCTGGTATACATCAAGATTTCTCGTGGGACCCTTATGACGATTTCTTGGGAAGTGATCATTTGCCCATCTGTCTTTCTTATACACGTGACGTCGTCTTGGACCCTCCACCCCCAAAATTTAACTATAAGAAAGCAGACCAGAGATTCTTCTCAAGGATTGCCAATTTAGATATATCTGGAGAAACCATAGACATTAAGATCGATAATTTAACCAAATTCATGTTACATGCGGCTGAGGCTGCTATTCCCAAGACTTCTACAGTTCATGCGAAGCATAGAGCACATTGGTGGACGCCGGATTGCCGACGAGCATTAAGGAAACACAATAGGAGTTACAGGATTTTTGATAGTCAGCCCACTGAGGAAAATGTTATTGCATACAAATAGGCATGGGCTGTGGCAAGGAGAATAATAAGAAGGGCGAAACAGTCCTTTGTGTCCACTGTGAATCGATCAACTCCACTCACTAAAGTCTGGTTCACTATTGAAATAATAAATGATAAATGCCCAAACATCCCTGTGACCACCCTGCAGGTAAACAACACCATCTATGACGATCCCGTGGACGTTGCTAACATCCTTGCCAGGAGTTTTTCTAATGTAAGTGGCTCAGACAATAATGATCTGCGTTTCCAACATCATAATCGCACGGCTGAGCTACAGATATTAGACTTTGTCACAGATGACGTAGACTCTCCGTACAACCAAGAGTTTATGCTAGATGAACTGCTCCTTGCCCTTAAATCCTATAAAGACACCAGCCCTGGATCAGACACCATCACGTATAGTATGATCCAGCATCTTAATCGGGACAACCTTATATGTTAGCATTGTACAATGAGATTTGGGCATCTCATGGCACTTTGCGCATGTCATACCGATACCCAAAGAGGCTGCTCGTCTTATAAGTCCCACTTCATTTCGTCCAATTGAGTTGACTTCTTGTCTTTGTAAGGTCATGGAACGTATGGTTAATTATAGGCTTCTTTTTGTTTTAGAGCTGAAGAATTTGTTAAATGGTCAACAATGTGGCTTCCCTAAATACAGAAGTTCACTAGATCATTTAATGAATTTGGAGCATTGTATTGCAGAGGCATTTCCCAATAAAGAATTCAATAAAGAATTCTTGGACATCCATAAAGCTTATGACATGACATGGCAACACGGTATACTAATGAAGCTCTATGCTTATGGTTTAAGAGGAAATTTGCCTATTTTTATTTCAAATTTCTTAAGGGACAGGACACTCTGTCAAATTACCCCGTAATGTAACATCGGATATATTTATCCAGGAAAACGGGGTGCCGCAGGGAAGTGTGCTTAGTCTCACTTTATTTAGCATTATGATCAATGATATTATGTCATCAGCTCCCATCCCGAGGAATCTTAAATACTCGCTCTATGCTGACGATTGTGCAATATGGCACTCTTCCTGTAATGCACAATTTTCTGCTGGGCGGATTCAAGCAGCCCTTGATTCTGTCCACCAATGGGCCTTGCAGTGGGGATTTAAGTTTTCTGTCCTTAAGTGTGCCGCTGTAGTCTTCACTAATCGTAACGTATCTAATTTATGCTTAACCTTGGATAATCAGGCAGTACTTTTTCAAAATTCTGTAAAGTTTTTCGGAATACATTTTGATCGTCATTTGAACTTCACAATTCATGTAAATAATTTGCATGCTCATTGTGATAAACCGTTAAATGTCCTCAAGTACCTAGTGGGTACTACATGGGGTGCTGACAGAAAATCTTTATTAATGGTGTATAAGTCCCTTATTCGATCGAAGCTAGACCATGGTGCACAGGTGTATGGCCCGGCATCCGATGCCACACTGAAAGGATTGGATATGTTGAAGAGTAAATGTTTGTGAATGTGTCTCGGAGCCGTCTGGTGTACCCGTGTAGCTCGTATGGAAGTGGAGGTGAATGTGCCTCCCGTCTGTATTCACCATGACTACCTGGCATTATCGTATGGCTTAAGAACATCAAGGAAAAGTAATATCGGCAATGTAGCTTGTACCCCCCCGCATCAGTACCATCATCTTTTGTGGGGGGTGCGTCGGCCACTTGCCGTTCGCATGCACTTATTGACTCAGGAGCTTGGTGTGGACCTCAGTGACAGTGACAAGTTGGTATTTAAAAATATAGCGCCTTGGGAGCCAACCTGCTTTACTGTTGATGTAACATGGCTCCCAGCACCTTAAGACCAAGGCGCCGGAGGCAGAGGTCCACCACTTGTTTCGTAATATCATCGTTCGTCACTTGGGGTCCCACCAGTTGTACAATGACGGCTCCAAGTCGAGTGAATGTGTGGGTGCAAGTGTGTGGTCGACTGAATGTGCCCTCAGGTATCGGTTGCCGACTCATACATCTGTGTTTACCGACGAACTTTTTGCTATTGACAAAGCCATAGACTATGCACTCAATTCTAGGCATGACTCATTTGTCATATTTTCGGATTCAAAATCAGCCCTTCAGGCAATTGCATCTTGCACTACGGACTCTCACGAGATCCATGGCCGCATCGTTAATAAGTTGCATTCATGCAACAAGTCATTCACGCTGATCTGGGTGCCTGGTCATTGTCGTATCTACGGCAATGAGCAGGCTGACTTGCAAAGTCGGCTGTAGAGTTCGAGGAGACTTGGGACGTTCCTCGTGATCTACGGTCGAGACTCTCTCTTGGAAAAAAATTAATAAATCTTCTGTGGTAAGGTCAGTGGACCAAACTAAATAATCCAACCTGCAAGCCATTACCTGGGCGACTGGGATACTGCCAACCGTAACAGTCGCCTTGAAGAAAAGGTGTTGAGTCGTTTATGGCTTAATGCCACCATACTTACGCCCATGAAACCTTACATGGAAAGACGATTCCCACCGCACTGTGACATCTGTGATGCGGTGTTATCTATCAGTCATATCATCCTGCACTGTCGGCGGTTTATTCGTGAAAGTGCTTTACTTATAAATTGCTGCGGCGCAGCAGACGTCCCCTTCACCCTTTCCACCATCCTGGGCGATGGGAACATTGTTATGACTGATAAATTGATGGCTTTCTTGAGAGATACCGGACTGATCAGAGTAATGTGAATTTTTTACTGTATGGTTATGATTTTTATCGACTGTAAAGATGCAAATATTGTACTATTAATTAGGGTTGACAGTTAACATAATTGAAATAGTTCCTCCTCCCACTGATCTGTTTCCAATATTGATGTCCCCTACATTAAACCCCGTTCCTCGCCTGACAGTCATCAGCTGATGAGTGCAAGTGTGCAATATAGAAAGGTATCGGGCTCTTGTAGTCGATAGTGGTCTGTTGGGCGAGGTCCTTCACTTTTCACTTTTTGTACATATTACCGTATAAATACATTATGCCATCTTGTTTAAGTTGTTCTAATTAGGGCCGACATCTGACGTATATGAAATGTTCCTGACTCGTCTGGTTCTCTTTCACATACTGATGTCCTCTATATTTGGTTGTGTCTCGACTGACAGTCACCAGGTGATGAGTGCAGGTATGTCATGTAGAAAGGCATTACATATCTGCAGTCGATGGTGTTCTCTTGGCCGAGGTCTTTTTACCATTAGTGCAGGTGTGGTTATTTGTCTCTTTAGGATTTAGTGTAGGTTAACGATTTGTATGTTAAGTGATCAGTTTCAGGTTCTTTCGATTAGGCATTTTGGTTTATAATGTAAGGTTAAAAATATATTTTAAAAACAATAATAATAATAATAATAATAATAATAATAAATAACAATGCAGAAAAAAAATAAAAATTATAATATATATATATATATATACTGTATATATATATATATATATATATATATATATATATATATATATATATATATGCTTATATGTGTGTATGTTTATATGCATGGATATGTGTGTGTGTGTGTGTGTGTGTGTGTGTGTGTGTACATATATATATGTGTTTGTATATATATGTATGTATATGTATATGTGTGTATATATATAAATATATATATATATATATATATATGTGTGTGTGTGTGTGTGTGTGTGTGTGTGTGTGTGTGTGTGTGTGTGTGTGTGTGTGTGTGTGTGTGTGTGTGTGTGTGTGTGTGTGGCCTTAATGACCAGGGGCTTCGGCCCCAATGGTCGATAGTCTAATTTAAAGAAATAATAATAATAAGCACAGGAAAGAAACATCAACCACATTCATCACATCCTCTGCAAAATATAAGGTCTCGAAACTATGCAGAACATTTCCCTCTAGTCTACCCATTTACCTTTCTTTCACCTTCTCCTACCTTCCTCCATTTTTCCTATTCCTTTCCCTTTCAGTCCTTTCCTTTCCCTCCTCCTCCTCCTTTTTTGTTCCTTCATTCTTTCTTCTCTCTCTTTTTTCGCCTCTTTCCTTTTCCTCCAAATATTTATTGCCCTGTTCTTTTCTTCACTTTTCCTGCTTCAGTCTCTTATTTTCACCTTTTTCCGCCTTCACTCTTTCCTATTTTTTTCCTCCTCTCCTCTATTCTCCCAGCTTCTCTTTTTTTCCCCCTCTTCCATTTTCTCTTCCTCTCTTCCCCCTCGTCTTCTCTTCCTCTTTCTCCCCTTTTCCAATTTGTCCTCAGATCTCTGTCTGTCTGTCTGTCTGTCTGTCTGTCTCTCTCTCTCTCTCTCTCTCTCTCTCTCTCTCTTTTCTTCTCCTCTCTTTCCTTTCTTAAATCCTCTCTTCACCATTGTATAGTACCCCTATTATACTCCCCCTCCCCCTTTTCTTTCATATTTACTCATGTCCCAAGACGGCAGACAGGTAAAAGCAAAGCGAACTTGTTTTTGCTCGGGAAAGTTTGCTATAACACTTCACTGAACCAAACCATTAATCTTACATCACTTTCACGGGATACACTCCCATATCTCCTCCCCACACACCATAACTTCAGCCTAAGTCATCCACTCCTTTGTCCCCAGCAACCATTTCATTAATCACCGAGCAACTTTGATTACTGAAGGGTATTTTGAAGTATACCCGTGCTTCACTCAAACCACAAGTATTACAGCACCAATTGTCTCAGAGTATACATTCCTTGTTCATCCACACCATAACTTCAGCCTATCGCATCCATACCTTTCCTCACTACACTAGTCTTAACCTCCCTTCAGTAAAGCAGTCTACGAACGCTGTTTTTATTCCTCTCCTGTCCTTTAGTCTCCTCTTTCCATATTTATCCCCGCAAGTCTCTTCTGCTATTTCTTTATCTGCTCTCTCTTTCTCTCTCCTTATCCCTCCTTCCCTCATCTTGTATCTCCTTATTCCTTCTCTTATACCCTATTCTCTTTCCTCTTGTGTCCCTTATTCCCCTCCCCCAGCAGGCCGCCGTAGGCAAGAAAGTTAACCTTCCTTTGATCGTGTATGAGTCTCCATCAGCGAAATATGACTTCTTTTTACAGTAACCCTTTACAAAATACTTGTCTGATCCCTTAGACTACAAAGTACTAAAAGTAAGCAAACAGTATACGCTCTTGGTGGCTATTCATGCTAGAAAACTATTTAATACTCCGTTAATATTAGCTTTAACTAGTTTTACGATAACCCACCATGTATGTTGAGCTGCGACAAGAGACTAACACTAAGAGCTTCGGGAAATAGGCAGCAAAAGGATGAAAATCTCCATTTTAAAGTAGACAAAGAAAACTGCCGCGAACTGACTTTCATGAAACTATAGTGGTATGAAAGCAGTTTATAATGTAAGGTGGTAGAAAGGTTGGGCATGATAGGTGGATGGTGGCAGATAGGTGCGCAAGGATTACGATATATAAAATTTATGATGTGAGGGTCGAGGGGTGGAAATGGAAAGAGTAAAACATTTGGTACCAGACACGAGACAGAACTGTAACAGGTAGGACTATTCATGGGAAAGATGAGGCACATGGGGTCGGGGAGTGGTAGGAAAAGAGGTAATTGTTGACGGATGGACGGACAGGTACAATTCATGTGGGAGCGAGTGGGAGGGGGTAGAACGAAAGATACGATGAGTGAATAAGTGAAAAGAGTGGTTTAAGCTGAAACATGGGAGAAACAAAACAAAACAAAACAAAAGCTGCGACGACTGGTAGGGAACGAAAAGAGTGAGTGGTGCCAGTAGGCAGAAAGATAAAAGATGGATGCGAGTGGAGCTTGAGTTACATATAAAAAGGCTGCAGGGGTAAGGACGTATGAGGAGAGGGAAGAGAGTGAGTGGTAGAAGAGTTGAGGTTGAAAGGGGCCGGGGATGTGAGAGGTCATTACTGCTGCGTGAGACGTCTCTGTTGCGAGGTGTCCCCTGACTCCCTCGCTCCATACACACCAGCACAGCTGTGGGACCTCATTAGCGCTGTGTTACTCAAACCTCACTGCTTACGGAAGGGGATGTGAGGATGTTTAACAGTGTATATGGGATGCTTACCTATTTTGTGTCTAAGGGCTTGAGCCGTCAGCCGTTTGAGTTGTTTAAATGCGGATTTCTACGTTGATGGAGGCTGTCTGTAAGGTGCTGGATGTCTTCACAAAATGGCATCGATATAGCAGGGTTGCCCGCTGTTGTAAACGCCTCTTACCACCCTCCCTACCTTCCAAGTAGAGGGCGATGGACTGCAGGAGAAAGGCAGTTACAGCCTGCAGTTTACCGGGATCACGTTCAGATAAGTCTGGTGCCACAACAAGAACTGTATGTATGCATGTATGTATATGTATCTATTGTATAACACTTTCAGTCCGATGAAAGCGTGCACGAAGACTACACTGTTGATCATTGCGGTATGAATATATATATATATATATATATATATATATATATATATATATATATATATATATATATATATATATATATATATATATATATATATTCCTCATCAAGTTGACACAAACATGACATGTTCTCCGTTGAAGGGTCTCCAACATGTGTAACTTTATGCTGCAATACACTCACAAAAAAGTCATCCAACATTTCAAAGAAATCTTCAATGGCATCCTACTTACCCAATACAACACATCACAAACACATATACTCGTACAAACAGAGAACAACCATAACCAACATAAACAACAAGTCAAAATAACATCCGTCATGACCCACTGCCAGATTTTCATCTCAACTTACCCTTTAGACAGACATGAGTACAATAGGCCAGAATACAATGACTCCATCACCTTTCCCTACAGTACCTCAGTACCGACACAACATACAATTTGGGTCACAAACAATTCAGTACACTCTCACCGCAATCCAACTCCCCCCTACACGCGCGCACACACACACACTACTGTCACACCACAGCACTTTACGTATTGCACCTTCACGGCACTGGCAGTCCTTCAGTATAACCTCTGCAAAAGAGTGGGAGCACCAAGCTGAGGTGGCCGGCTTTTTTTTATTATTATGTGTCCGACTCTGGGCAAAGGCTTCAGGGCCTAGTTCTCGTGGGCACTGACCTATCCCAAGGCCCAGTAGTCCTCCTACACCTCCACATGTCACCTCTTCGGCGCTAACACCCACCGTCCATGTTGAATACATGCTAGGGCTGTCTCATACTGGTGTATTGGTATTAGCGGGGGTATTTTTACGACATGTCGGCGGGTCATCTGGTAGATCAGGAAAGTTTGCTTTTAGGACATTCAAATCCTTAAACTGTTCCCTGTCTCAGCCGGGATTCGATCCTGGGTCCATTAGGACTGCAGGCTGCCTCTCTACCGATTCAGCCACCGCCTCCCCCTTAAAGTCCACTTGGTTCACATCCTGATGTTCCTGGGGCCACAACAGCATCAGCAAGATTGTGAAGACGTCAATCAATCAATCAATCAATCATTTCCTGTGGCACCCTCGGGGATGCATAGGGCCTCGATGAACTCACACCACCACATCCTATCTTGTGCTAACTCCTCAAGATCTCCCCAACACTCATCTCCAGCTTCCCGTCTCATTGTCCTCACCCACGTCTCTTTTGGCCTTCCTCTACCTCTCCTACCAGGTGCCACCCACCCTGGTGTACCTCGTACTATTCCCTGTCTCCTATACACATGTCCTAGCCACTTCCATCGTGAGAATCTAACATATTCATCGATCGGCTGCATTCCCGTTATTTCTCTAATTCTACTATTTGGTATCCTTTCCCACCACTTAACTCCTAATATTCTTCTAAGTGCTTTATTTTCAAACACCAAGAATTTATTTTCCATAGTCACTATGCTGTACCAAGACTCGTGTCCATAAATTAAGATACTCCTAACCATTACCTTATAAAGTTTGATTTTTGTATGCACAGAGAAATTATTATTATTCCAAATATTTTTAAGCATTCCCATTGCCTGATTAGCCTTCTTTAACCTTTCCTCGAATTCAAAGTTCAAAGAACCATCCTTGGCTAAATAAGTACCTAAATATTTAAACCTATCAACTTGCTTTACAACCATACCTCCAATTACACATTCCTGCGCATTTTCCATATTCATATTGATTATTTCAGTTTTTCCACAATTAATAACCAAACCCACCTTGCGACCTTCACTCACAAAACAGTCCAACACTCTCTGCATCTCTTCTGGCCCATCACAAATCAAAACTATATCATCTGCATAATCTAAATCCAAAAGTTTCCTGTTCTCTCCCCCAAAGTATACCTGCACCGGTTTCTGTTCCAACACGTTTCATAATGTAATCAATGACCAATATAAATAGTAAAGGCGATAGAACACCACCTTGAATTACTCCGGACTTGACTTCAAACGAATCACTCAGACAACCATCAACCATCACTTTACAAAATGTGTCCTCATGCATGTTCATAATGACCCTCACAAACTCCTCTGGTATTCCATAATGTCTCATGATCTTCCCCATAGACTCTCTCGAAACACTATCAAAAGCCTTTTCAAAATCAACAAAACAAAGACTTAACGGTACTCTCATTTCATTAACTTGCTGCATCAAATGCCTAACTATAAAGATCTGATCATTGCAACCACGTCCCTTTCTAAAACCAGCCTGTTCATCCCTCAGAATACCCTCAACCACCGGCTCCAACCTATTTAACAACACTCTACTGAAAACTTTCAAAGCTATCGGTGACAAAGAGATTCCCCTCCAATTACCACATTCACTCAGGTCTCCTTTCTTCGAAACTTTAACAATTACACCATTCTTCCAAACTGATGGTAGTAACCCCGTCACCCATATCTTATTGAATAGCTTGGTCAAGATCATTATTAATCTATCCCCCTCCACTTTAAACATTTCCGGAAATAAACCATCCTCCCCTGGTGCCTTATTATTCTTTAACTGTTTTACTGCTTTCTCCACTTCTGCAAGCCTCAACTCTCCTGTTTCTATATTTAAATCTTCCTGAGCAGACGGTATATCCTCTTCTGGTGGTATTGGTCTATTAAGAATTGTCTCAAAATGCTCTTTCCATCTATTTTTAATATCTCCATCTTTGGTCAATAAATTTCCTTCCCTGTCTCTAATTGGTATTTCCTTGCGTTTACCTGCATTACCACTCAGTTCTCTAATCGATTCATATGCTATTCTTTGACTCTGTCCATCATTTTTGTTTATTAGGATTTCAGTCTCTGCAACCTTTTCATCCACACATCTTCTTTTATCTCTCCTAGCTAACCTTCTTACTTCTGAATTCAAACTCCAGTACGCAGCTCTTGCTAATTCAATCTCTCGTTCATCAACGCATTGCATCTCACTCCTCAATTTAGCCTCACCTCTCTTTTTTTATCATATCCCACGTTTCCTCTGATATCCATTTCTTTCTCCTGAATCTATGTCTCCTTCCAATCGTACATTCAGCAGTCTCATGCAAAACTTTGTTCACATCCTCCCACATCTCATCTACACTTCTCTCCCCCTCTTCCAACGTTTCCAACACCAAAAACCTATTTCTGCATTCTAATCTGAATTCCTCCTTTTCTTCTTCTTCTCTTCTAAGCTTAACAATATCGTATCTACCAACACCAGATTTTTCCTTCTTCTGATTTTTAAGTTTAAACCTTATTTTTGCAATGCTGAGTTGATGGTCACTACCAATATCCGCTCCCCGTTTAACATGAACATCTAGCAGAGAACTTCTATGCCTCCTACTGATAGCGATGTGATCAATCTGATTTTTATATTTTCCACACGGCGACACCCAAGTTGTCTTGTGTATATTGCAATGCTGAAAGAGTGTGCCCCCGATGACTAAGTCATTTGCTAGACAGAAGCTTCCAAACCTCACTCCGTTTTCACTCATCCTACTACCAACTCCCATCTTACCCATACATGCATCAAATCCCTCATTTGAACAGCCCATTACTGCATTAAAGTCTCCAACGCAGATCAAAACATCATGTCTAGGTACCCTTCCTACTCCTTCTTGCAACTTTTCATAAAATGTGTCTTTCCTTTCATCGAGTGCATCATTAGTAGGTGCATAACACACAAACAGACTGATGTTGCCATGATTTGATTTAAACCGTGCGTATAGCAATCGCTCATCTATAGGATCCCACTCACATAAAGCCTTATTTGCTTTACAACCCAGCAACAATCCTACTCCCTGATAATGCATTCTGTCCTGTCGGCCAGATATCAATAAACGTATACCATTCTCCAAATCCAACTTATCGACTCCAGTTAATCTAGTTTCTGTCAGAGCACAAATATCAAGTCCGTAATTTTGAAAAACCTTCACTAACTCATCGATTTTACCGTCATGATTTAGCGTTCTCACATTCCAGTTACCAATTTTAATTGTATTTTTTGCATTGACAAAGGAATTAGATTGTAACTGAGGCAACCGTGAGATTCTTAGCTATGTAGAGTCTTTACAAACTGGAGGGGATAAAAGTAAGATAACCTTCATCAGCGTCGTCGATACAATAGATGTTATCGAGTAACATCCTCTGAGGATAATAAGAACTAATACAATTATGTTTTCGGAATTATGGAGTTAACAGTATGTATGGGCTGTTTAAATTGTCTGTTTGCATGGCTAATGAAGATCAATAAAGACCTGAAGAACATAGTATGAAGACAGCAGTAATAAAGCAAAAGTTCATTCTCGTATGACAGCTATCGATTGTTCATTTTAAATGTCTTTCTTGTCTTTCATGAGAGAGAGAGAGAGAGAGAGAGAGAGAGAGAGAGAGAGAGAGAGAGAGAGATTTTAACCTTAATCTCTCCAGTCCTCTAACATTTTTATTATTATAAATAAAAATCTTCCAATAACATTTGGTTTAGAAGAGATTTTTCGAAGTTAAAAAGGTAAAATATATCCTTCAGTAACGCTTCATCTACTCGGGCACTTTCCGAAGATTAGTAAAATCGCCAGGTAGCAACAAGAGTAAAATTAACATCACACGGAGATGGGATTAATCAACATATTAGTATTACTCTCATCCACTATATTTATGGTACCTTTTATGTGGATGTGGCGAGTGATAATATGCCAACACTAACCTCACAAAACCATTATTTTAAGAACTTGCAACAGTCCTTCTAATCTATTTGGAGCACAAGGACTTTCACCTCATTAAGCTATTCTCTTCCTCTTTCTCACTTCTCCATCACTCCATCACTCTATTCTCTCTCTCTCTCTCTCTCTCTCACACACACACACACACACACACACACACACACACACACACACACACACACACACACACACACACACACACATATATATATATATATATATATATATATATATATATATATATATATATATATATATATTAGAGGAGTAGACTGTAGCACCAGTCGAACAGGGCAGTACTCCCGAGGTGGATGGCAAGCTGGTGATAGGGAGAGCTGGAGCTCCCGTTTCACCAGCCCTCAGGACTTGATCCTGACCATCCCCCTTTGCTGAACACTTTCAGTGCTTTCATTTACACAGAGAGTAGGCCAGCATGCTCTCTCAATACCTCTGCCTTCGACTGTCTACACCACACTACATGCGCTTAACATATCACACCTTCTATTCCACTCTCTTAGCAATGGCCGCTGCAATATTACTTTCAAAAGAGGTGGTACCTCGGATTGCCACCACCGGCAGGGTAGGGCTGGCGGCACAGGGTCCTTCCGGTCGCCATCAAGTGACTGTGCCGGCAGCAACTAGTGCGATTTCCGGCTATGCTCGTCAGTGGAGAAGTGAAAATGCCGCTTTATTCTTCACCAACATCCGTGGGCTTAGTACGAACTCAAATTCAGTCCATTTTTTCCTACAGTCCATATCCCCTCTTGCCCTATTCCTCACAGAATCACAAATCTCACCGACTGCTGATATATCCCATATTGTTTTCCCGGTTACCATCTCCTCACAAACTTCCGCAACAAGGGTGGCACCTGTTTTTATATTAAATCCCAACATGCAGTTGACACCATTTTAAACTTCACTTCACGCAGTTTTGATTACTCATTGTATAAACTAAACTTTCAGAATACTACCAAATATATCTGTGTCGTTTACCGCTCCTCCAATGCTTCTTCTGAACCCAGTGTATTTGATTCCATTTCCACACAGTTGAGTAACCTTAATCTTGCCCTTAGCATGGAAATTACCATTTTGGGTGATTTTAACATACATAATGTTGAATGGTTATTGCATTCTGCCAGGACTGACGATGCTGGTCTAGAGTGCGAGCTGTTTGCAGAATCGTTTAATCTCACCCAACTGGTAAAGCAACCAACCAGAATACCAGATAATCCCTACCATAATGCCCATCTTTTGGATCTGTTCTTGACAAATAATCCAGATCGGTACAGGATAGAGGTATTGTCTCCGCTTGGATCCTCTGACCACAATCTCATCAAAGCCTCATTAGTTAGCCCCCCCAAACCTCCCCATTCTGAACCTGTCAGGGTGACCCGATGGCACTTTGATAGGGCAAACTGGGATGAATTTAGAAATTATCTTGCTGACATTCCATGGCAGTCCTTCTTCTCTAATGATGTCAATTCTACCCAGTCCCACATTTGTGACTTCATACTAGCTGGTATGGATTTATTCATACCAAGTCAGCAATTCACTAAAATATCAAACTCTCCAAAATGGTTTGATAGCAACTGTGCCAGAGCAACAGCCCAAAAGTCATTAGCATATAACTATTACTTAAAATCAAAAACATCTGAATCACTCCCAATTTGAAATTGCTAGAAATCATGCAAAAGCTGTATTAAATCTGTCTAAATCAAACTTTCTTCAAAAGCAAGCATCAAAACTACTTAACAACCCTAATGACAATAGAATATTCTGGTCAACTCTCAATTCTTTCAATAATAACTTTAACAAGTCATCATCCATTCCCCCACTAAAATCTCCAGATGGCAACATTACAAATGACCCGTGTGGGAAAGCAGATATCTTTGCCAGTACATTTGCCAGAAATTCTACCTTAGAGGAAGCCAGCCAGAACGTCCCAGCACTAGAACTTGACTCTCCTGAAATTGTTCCACTTAAAATACAGACAAGGTACGTGAAATCCATCCTAGACAATTTACCTACCAACAAAGCTCCAGGCCCAGATGGAATTCCGCCAATTGTTTTGAAAAAGTGTTCCCCAGAACTTGTCTCTGTTCTTGCTAAATTATTCAGAATATACATCTGTACTTCTTCATTCCCTAATTCATGGAAAGAAGCCAATATCCAATAAAACGAAGAAAGGAAGTTCCTCTGACCCCTCTGATTATAGACCAATAGCTGTCACATCTTCTCTTGGTAAGGTTTTTGAAACTGTAATTAATAAGCACATAGTTAAACATCTTGAATCCAACAACTTAATTAGTGATAGACAGTATGGTTTTCGCCAAGAAAGATCCACCATTGACATACTCAATCTCCTGACTAATACCATCCATCAATCAGTTGATTTACATGGTGAGACTCACGCTGTAGCCCTGGATATTTCTAAAGCTTTTGATAGAGTGTGGCACCATTCCCTGTTGTCCAAACTCCCTTGCTATGAACTAAACTCTTTTGTTCCTTTGATTTCCTCATATCTCAGCAACAAAAAAATAAGAGTAAAAGTAGATGATGTATATTCCAATTTCCACTCAATTAATGCCGGCGTGCCGCAGGGATCAGTTCTGGCACCAACCCTGTTCCTCGTTCATATTAATGATCTCTTATCTGTCACCCACAATCCCATCCATTCATATGCAGATGACTCAACACTTCATAGTTCATTCACACTCAGACATCCATTTACAAAGTCTGATATCTCTAACTCTCAACTCAGTACAGCCATCTCTTTAAACCAAGATTTATCCACGATCAGTGAATGGGGACAAATAACCTTGTCTCATTTAATGCTAGTAAAACTAAATATATGCAATTTACTAATAGACAGGCATTGCCAGAATCGTATATTACCTTCAATGCTACAAGTATTTCCATTTCCAAAAGTATTGAAATTCTCGGCGTCTCGCTTAACAATGCTCTCAGCTGGACCGCTCATGTCAGATCACTTGCTAAAACCGCCTCAAAGAAACTTGGATTATTGTACAGAATCCGTAACTTCTTCACTGACGAGCAGTTAGCTATAATTTATAAGTCATGTGTGCTCTCAGCTTCAATACTGCTCACCCTTGTGGAATGGATGTGGAAAGGTTGCATTAAAACAACTAGACAAAATTCATAACAAAGCTGTTAGAATTATTAATAACCCTGCTATTACTAACAAACTACCTCCACTACAAGTAAGAAGGAATGTTGCTACCCTTGCATTATTTTACAGATATTTTTTTTAGCAAATGCTCAGACGAAGTTGCGTCCATTGTGCCACCTCTCCATGCCTTCCCTCGTGCTACACGTGCATCTGGTAGCGCTCATGACTGGAATGTCACTCAGCCATTCTGCAGAACTTCTGCCTATCAGAATTCTTTCATTCCCCGAACTGCATCTCTCTGGAACTCGCTTCCCCAGAGTTGTTTCTCTCCAAACTTCAACCTACAGCTGTTCAAGTCTAACCGTTACAGATATTTTATGAACAGAGGACACCAGTAATCTGGTGCATGTTTTTTTTTTTTTGTTCATTTGTTTTTCCTTCCTCTGTTCTGTTATTTAAATATATATGTATATATATTGTTACATAGCCTATGATTTCATCATCCTTTGTCTAATTTTAACGCACAGTTGCTGCATGTTTGATCACGAGCGTGTTCTGCCTCAGTCCCCCCCTTCTACCGTTATAGTAGAGTAAGTCGTTCTCTCTGTTGTCCAGAGCGGGATTGTCAACTCTATGTCCCCATGGCTTCATTTGCGCGTCCTTATTACAAATTGTATCAAGCTCTCCTGGCTCCTATATAATGAGCTCAGTCTCTGCATCATTGCCACTTAGATCTGCTCCTCATTTTGTTCACATCTCTGTCCTCCCCTGTACAGATATTATTATTGTGAGTGCTCAAGAAGTCTCCAACCATCTAGCAGCTGTGTGTAATTTGAGTATAACTGTTATTGCATTTTTTCTTGTACTGTATAGCATAAGTTTAATTTGTAGGCCTAGTGAAGTTTTTGTAATTCATGTAGGGTTCTTTATGTCAGTCATTTTTGATAATAGTTTGTATCTGTAATTATTTATCTGGCATTCACTGAGTATTATCTGGTATCTCATTTTATCAGGGCTGACTTAGATAAATTTACTCTTGCTAATTTCGTGTTAATAGAGGCTATTGCAGTTAACCATATATTTAACCTGTTTTTGCCATTACATTATCCTTATGAGTCCTGAATGTTTTATTGTTAGTTTGAGCATTAAACTTTGACTTGTAATTTTACCTAACTCTTTGTTTTGAACCTGGAACTTTACGGGACAGTAGTGATTTTTAGTATTCTCACTTAAAGTGTACATTATCTTTCTCTGTTCCGTAACATAAATCTGGCGACCTCATATCAGGATATTCAGGATATTATCATAAGGATATTGTTTGATATTTTGTGACTGTGATATATTCATGATGGCTACTATTTCTACACTTGATGAAGCCAAAGATTTTTTGTCAAATGTGCAAACAGTGTGTGATATAGAAAACAGAACAAAGAATGAACTTAAGATTGTTGCTCAACAATTGGGATTTGTTGTTCGCTCTCATCAGTCTAAAGATCAGATTGTTGACATGATTAATGAAAGCTTGTTTAATGTAACTCCTCCAAATGAGCAAACGCAGATTGAATTAGCTAAGTTACAGCTAGCCCTGCAGGAGGCCCGTGCTAAGGAGGCTGAGTTTCACGCACAAGTTGAACTTGCCAGGATTCAGGCAGACCATGAGTATCGCATGAAACAAGGTGGAACTGGATCATCTAGCTCTGATGATTTTGATGTGGCTAAAAATGTTAAACTTGTCCCTCCTTTTAATGAATCTGATTTAACAAAGTATTTTCAGTTGTTTGAGAGGGTAGCTACAGGTTTTAATTGGCCTAAGGAGTATTGGCCAGTACTCCTTCAAACTGTTCTCACCGGTAAAGCTCAAGTAACTTTTGCATCTTTGCCTCAGGATCAGTCTGATAATTATGATGTAGTTAAGAGCTTGATTCTTAAGGCCTATGAGCTTGTTCCTGAAGCTTATAGAGTAAAATTTAGGACAACTTACAAGCAAGATAAGCAATCCCATGTTGAGTATGCAAGAATCAAAGAAGATCTGTTAGAGCAGTGGTTAAATTCTAAGAATGTGGATTCTGATTTTGGTAAATTTAAGCAGATGATTTTGCTGGAGGATTTCAAAAGGTGTATTAGTAAAGATGTAAGCCTATATCTTGATGAGAAAAGAATAGATAATTTGTCTGATGCTGCAGTTTTAGCTGATGAGTATGTTCTCACTCACAAGAGATATTCTAAAGAAAAAGGGAAAGCTGAGAGTAAGTACGTTGCCTCTACTCAGAGTACAGGTAACAGGAAAGAGAATAAAGATGATGTTTCTCAGGAAGTAAATACCAGCTTCACCTCTAGATTTCAGAAAAGTAAATGTACTTATTGTAGTAAGCTTGGTCATACTACGGAGAGATGTTTCAGGAGACAGCGTGATGTGAACAAAAAGGAGTCTTTAAATATTCAGTCAATTGGTCTAGTGTCCACTCTTGAGAGTTCCCAGAATTCTTTAACTGAGTTAACTGAACCTGCTTTGAGGGGTAACTTAAATTCTCATGATGGAGCTCCTCTTTTGAGCAGTAACGTGGGTGACACTCTCAAGAGTTCATGTGCTAATTTCCTGTCTGATGGTTTTGTCAGTCCTCTGGACAGTAATGACAGGAAATCAGTTAAAATATATCGTGATACAGGTGCTTGCCAATCCCTTATGCTGACCAGTGTTCTAGGCTCTAATGTTAATTCCTCTGATGAAACAGTAATCTTACAAGGTGTAGGGAATAATTACTTCTCTGTTCTTCTGTGCAGAGTGAATTTAGAGTCTGGTTTTGTTAATGGTTCCGTTATGGTTGGGTTGGTTGAGACACTCCCAATGTCAGGTGTAACTTTCTTACTTGGAAATGATATTGGTGGAAGTCAAGTGTGTCCAGCTCCTCAGTTGTCTAGTGAGCCAGTGGCTGCGACCCAGGATTGTGATGTCCCTGATGTGTTCCCTGCATGTGCTGTCACTAGGGCTAAGTCTAAAGTTACTGGTGATTTAGAGGATAATGATGATGATGATGTTATCCTAGCTGACACTTTTCTTGCTAATTTGGACCACTCACCAGATGAGGCAGTACCCCGTAGTGTTGATAATTTGTCTCGTCAAGAGTTGGTTGAGTTGCAGGTTGCTGACCCTGAGTTGAAAGGTCTAGCTAACTCTGCTTGCAGTGAGGAAGAGTCAGCCGGTGCTTCTACTTGTTATTATGTAAAGTCAGGAGTACTTATGAGGAAGTGGAGACCCCCAACAGCATCAGCCGACTGTGAATGGGAGGTTGTACATCAAGTTGTCATCCCTCGTGTTTGTAGGCAGGATATCATTAGAGTGGCTCATGATTCCAGTTTGGCAGGACACCTTGGAGTGAGGAAGACTGTGGCACGCATTTTGAAACACTTCTACTGGCCAGGTATCTTCAGGGATGTTTCCTGGTATTGTAAGTCTTGTCACACCTGTCAAGTTGTGGGGAAGTGTAATCAGACCGAAAAGGTTGCACCTCTAGTTCCCATTCCTCCTTTTGAGGCGCCTTTCACCCGTGTGTTGGTGGATATTGTGGGCCCTCTTCCTAAGACTTCTTCAGGATTTTCTTATGTGTTGACCATGATTGACATGGCTACTCGTTATCCTGAAGCCATTCCACTTAGAAACATCTCAGCAAAGAACGTGGTTAAGGAAATGCTGGGGTTCTTCACAAAGTTTGGTCTGCCTAAGGAGGTACAGTCAGACCGGGGGAGTAATTTCATGTCAAACGTTTTCAAGCAGTCTCTGAAAGAGTTGGGCATCACCCAGATCACGTCTTCAGCTTACCATCCCCAGACCCAAGGAGCGTTGGAGAGATATCGTCAAACACTCAAATCGATGCTCAAGAAATACTGTTTGGAACATCAGAAAGACTGGGATAAAGGTCTTCCATTCGTTGTGTTTGCTGCAAGAGAATCTCCAAATGAATCACTGGGCTTCTCACCTTTTGAACTACTGTTTGGCCATGAAGTAAGAGGACCCCTTAAGTTACTCAAGGAATGCTGGCTGTCGGAGGAAGATGACGTCAACCTGCTGGAGTATGTGATGAAGTTCAAAGAAAGGCTGTCCACTGCTTTACAGCTGGCGAGAGAGAATTTAGGAGCTGCTCAGGAGAAGATGAAGACTTGGTATGACAAGAAGTCCAGGTTACGCCACTTTCAGCCAGGAGATCAGGTTTTGATTCTGCTACCAGTTCATGGGCAACCTCTTCAAGCCAAGTTTAGTGGTCCTTATTTCGTGGAGAAGAAACTCAGTGATGTCAACTATGTCATCGCCACACCGGATCGTAGAAAGAGCAAGCAACTATGTCACATCAACATGCTAAAGTTATATCACAGGTGGGACGAAAATAATCCAGTCTGCACTGTAGCTGTTCCACCCGAGTCTGCAAGTGAAGCTCTCCCATGCAGTATGAGCCTGAGTGATAGTTTGGGGAAGAATCCTGATATCATGAATGATCTCCAGACTAAGCTTTCTCATCTACCACCCAAGGAAAGGCAGGAGTTTTCGGCGTTACTGCAGGAGTACCCGCAAGTGTTCCGTGCCACTCCAGGAAGAACCACTGTGTTGATGCATGATGTCGATGTTGGAGACGCAAAGCCAATTAAATTGCCTCCTTACCGTGTGAACCCAGTGAAAGTTCCTCTCATCGAGAAGGAGCTTGGCTACCTGTTGGACCACAAGATGATTGAGCCCTGTCAGAGCGAGTGGAGTTCTCCTGTCACTCTAGTCCCTAAGCCAGGTGGGTCACAGAGGTTTTGCATTGACTACAGACGTGTTAATCAGATAACCAAAACAGACACTTACCCTCTCCCTCGCGTGGAAGATTGCATAGACAAGATCGGAAAGGCTAGGTACATAAGTAAGTTTGATTTGTTAAAGGGATACTGGCAAGTACCTATGACTGAACGTGCTAGGGAGATCTCATGTTTTGTAACACTAGGAAAGGCTTTTGCATGTTCTGTAATGCCGTATGGTATGAAGAATGCACCAGCCACATTTCAGAAGCTCATGAATGTTGTAACAGAGGGTTTGGCAGGGTGTGTTGTTTATATTGATGATGTATTAATCTTCAGTGACAACTGGAAAGATCACCTATGCCATGTCAGTAAATTTCTTGACCGTTTAGTTCAGGCTAATCTTGTAGCTAATTTATCAAAGTGTGAGTTTGGTCAAGCTAAAGTTCAGTACCTTGGGTATGTAATTGGTGATGGACATGTTGCACCACCAGGAGCTAAGGTTCAGGTTATAAGTGATCTTCCCAGACCTAAAAGTAGGAAAGAGCTACAAAGATTTTTGGGAATGGTAGGTTATTGCAGGAGATTTGTTCTTAACTTTTCTATTCTTGTATCACCACTTACAGACCTACTGAAAAAGGGAGTTAAATTTGTCTGGACCGATAACTGTGAATCCTCTTTCAACAAACTTAAAGCTATTCTATTAAGTCAGCCAGTGCTCGCTACTCCAAATTTTGCTAAGCCTTTTAAGATGGCTATTGATGCAAGTGATACTGGAGCTGGGGCTGTTTTGCTGCAAGAGGATGATCAGGGTATTGAACATCCTGTATCTTATTACAGTAAGAAGTTCACTCCGCCTCAAAAGAACTACTCAACTGTTGAGAAAGAGCTTTTGGCCTTGATTTTGGATTTACAGCATTTTTCATTTTATTTGTGTTCTGGTTTTGACCCCATAGTCATTTATACCGATCATAACCAACTGAAATTCCTTAGTAAGTTTAAAGATAAAAATCAGAGATTGACAAGATGGAGTCTACTTCTTCAGGAGTATTCATTAGACATACAACATGTCAAGGGGAAAGAAAATGTTATTGCAGATTGCTTATCTAGACTTTAGACAGATTGTTTTAGAGTAATAAGAAATTTCCTTTGTAAATTTCTTTTTCTTTGTTGGGAGGTGTTACATAGCCTATGATTTCATCATCCTTTGTCTAATTTTAACGCACAGTTGCTGCATGTTTGATCACGAGCGTGTTCTGCCTCAGTCCCCCCCTTCTACCGTTATAGTAGAGTAAGTCGTTCTCTCTGTTGTCCAGAGCGGGATTGTCAACTCTATGTCCCCATGGCTTCATTTGCGCGTTCTTATTACAAGTTGTATCAAGCTCTCCTGGCTCCTATATAATGAGCTCAGTCTCTGCATCATTGCCACTTAGATCTGCTCCTCATTTTGTTCACATCTCTGTCCTCTCCTGTACAGATATTATTATTGTGAGTGCTCAAGAAGTCTCCAACCATCTAGCAGCTGTGTGTAATTTGAGTATAACTGTTATTGCATTTTTTCTTGTACTGTATAGCATAAGTTTAATTTGTAGGCCTAGTGAAGTTTTTGTAATTCATGTAGGGTTCTTTATGTCAGTCATTTTTGATAATAGTTTGTATCTGTAATTATTTATCTGGCATTCACTGAGTATTATCTGGTATCTCATTTTATCAGGGCTGACTTAGATAAATTTACTCTTGCTAATTTCGTGTTAATAGAGGCTATTGCAGTTAACCATATATTTAACCTGTTTTTGCCATTACATTATCCTTATGAGTCCTGAATGTTTTATTGTTAGTTTGAGCATTAAACTTTGACTTGTAATTTTACCTAACTCTTTGTTTTGAACCTGGAACTTTACGGGACAGTAGTGATTTTTAGTATTCTCACTTAAAGTGTACATTATCTTTCTCTGTTCCGTAACAATATATATATATATATATATATATATATATATGTGTGTGTGTGTGTGTGTGTGTGTGTGTGTGTGTGTGTGTGTATTTACCTAACTGTATTTACTTAATTGTGATATACAGGAAATGAGCTACGCTCGTGGGGTCCCGTCTCTGTTTCTCAGTAAGTCAAATTCAGCTTTAGACTCGTTTAGGTTTTTAGACTGGACGATCTCTTTGTCCAGGCTATTCCACAGGTCTATACATCTATAAGGAAAACTATATTTCTTGATATCCTTCAAGCACCTTGGTTTCTTCAGTTTCATTCCGTGTCCCCTTGTTGCTCTCTTATCCCACAAAAACAGATCTTCTTTGTCAATTTTGTCTACTCCCACCATGGTCCTGAATACTGCAATCATGTCGCCTCTCTCCTTTCTTCTAAAGAAGGCAAATCCCGCTTTTCGAACCTCTCTGTACGACAGATCTGCCACACTGGGGACCATTTTGGTTGCTGTTCTTTGTATTCTCTCAATCTTGTTTATATCTTTCTTTTTGTGTGGGGACCACACTACTGCTGCATATTCTAACCTGGGGCGAATCATGGCCACTATCAATTTTTTCATCTCCTCATCCATATAATGAAAAGCTACTCTTATATTTGTCAGGAATTTATACGTCTCTCTAACTACCTTGTTGATGTGTTTTTCAGGTGACAAACTGTCCAGGACCAGCACTCCCAAATCTTTCTCTTCTCTCGCTTTTGTGATTGGTTCATTACCCATCAAATAACCCAATGATAGCCTCTTGGTACTTTTACCCATTTCCAGTATTTTACATTTCTTTGCATTAAATTTCATTTCCCACATCCGGCTCCAATCGTGTATCCTATCCAGATCCTCCTGCAGCATTTTACAATCCTCCTCAACCTCTACCTTCCTCAAGATCTTTGCATCATTCCTCAAACAGACTTGCATACCTATTCACTCCGTCTATCATATCATTTACATAAATCAGGAACATTACTGGCGCCAACACCGAGCCCTGTGGGACTCCACTTGTTACTTCCCTCGATCCAGACATCCTATCCCTTATTACTGTCCTCATTTGTCTGTTTCTTAAAAAGTCTCTCATCCATTCCAGGAGGATCCCCGTCAGTCATCCTATATGCTCTAGTTTCCACATTAGTCTCTTATGGGGTACTTTGTCGAAGGTCTTCTCCAAATCTAAATACACACAATCCACCCAACCATCTCCTTCCTGTAGCACGTCAATCGCTCTTGAGTAAAAACTCAACAAGTTGGAAACACATGACCTTCCACTTCTAAATCCAAACCGGCTATCAGCCAAAATATTTATCTCTTCCAGATATTTTATCCATCTATCTTTCACATGTGAAGAGAATGGAGAATGAAAGACTGACTAAGAGGGTGTATGTAGGTGAGGTGGAGGGAGGGAGAGGGAGAGGTAGACCGAGGATGAGGTGGAGGGATGGAGTTGAGAGGTATATGAGGGAGGGGGGGAGTGAGTTGGGGGGAGTGTAGTCAAATGGTGGGTGACAGAGCGACTTGGAGGCGTTTTGTCTGCGGCCACCCTTTGCGGGATTAGGGTGTCGGGCTATAGATGGATAGATAGATAGACCTTTCAGAATTCTTTCGCACAATTATGTGACCATGCTGGTCAGGCACACTGGTCTATAATTCAGGGGTTCTTCCCTGTTTCCTCCCTTATAAATTGGTACCACATTTGCCCTCTTCCATTCTTGAGGCACTTTCCCCTCTTCCAGAAAGCACACAATTAAGCTGTGAATCTTATCCGCCAGTTGTTTTCTGCATTCCTTCAGTACCCAATCAGAGATTCCATCTGGTCCTGGGGCTTTCCTTACATCTTGAGTTTCCAGTAATTTATACATTTCCTGTACTTCCACTTTTATATCTTTTATCACTACATTTCTAGTCACTCCCTTTCCTTCCACAAACTCCTTTTCATTAGTGAAAACTGATTGGAAACATTTGTTCATTATTTCTGCTTGCATTGCTGCATCTTTATAGACCTCTCCTACTTTCAGTTTGGTGATTCCTTCCTTTTGTTTCAGTTTGCCATTGACAAATCTATAAAGCAGTTTGGGTTCATCCTTACATTTATCTATTATACCTTTTTCAAAATTTCTTTCTTCCTCTCTACCTATTTTTGTGTATTCATTTCTAGTTCTTTTATATTCTTCCTTTGTTCTGTTGTTACCTCTCTTTCTCCAGTTGTTCCACGCCGTGTCTCTCTCTTTTTTTGCTATCATACACTTTCTATTAAACCACTCCTTTTTCCTGTTTTCTTTTCCCCTTACTCTTGGTACAAATTTTTCCACTCCCGAATTATAGAGGCCTAGAAAAATTTCCCACTTCCTCTGTATCTCTCTCGTTTCTCTGAATTTTCTCCAATCTCCAATCTGTGTGTGTGTGTGTGTGTGTGTGTGTGTTTATCCACATTTTTTAATGTTGGCAAACGCTTACACGCAAGGTGGCTCCAGGCGGAAGAGTACTAACAGCGTCGACACAAACATCATTTTCATCAAATATTTAGCCATCTCAATATGTCATCATCCTGGTCGAGAATGAATACAAATATAGTACATAAAAATCTGGAAAGAAGTCAATTGAGTACATTGAAAAAATACATTTTATTAATATAATATTTACCTGTAGGTGGGCTGCAGACATTAAGTTATTTAACTGCGGAGCACGTGACTTCCTTACTCTATGTACAGTGATTCAAGTACTTGCAAGTAAGAGCTGTTACAGCCAACAGTCATTTCAAGTTTCTCTCTTCAGGGCGAAAACACAAACCTCTACAAGTGATCTCTCACGGCTGAGTAGCAGGGTTGTGACACGGCCGACCAGTCCTGTCTAGACACTTTTACGCTTATCCGTCCAAACCTTGAAAGCGCGTTGAGTGCTTCCAATGCTCGTGTACTTGGCCTGGCAATAGGGACACGGATGAGTGTAGGTCAGACGTCAGACGGTCTTCAGAGTTAAAGAATGGGCTAATTCTAAAAAATTGGGGGGAACAAACTTGAAGTGAACCTGAGGGTAAAATTTTGTAAGGCTTTCTGAGCGTGATGACTGAATTGTAATGGTGACGTGACCTAGATCGGGAAGCATCGAATAAATTGTCTCCTTGTTAACTGTAGGGACCAAATGCTTATTATTTTAATGGCCGCTTAGGAAGTTACCATTCATCATACTGAACAGCTGGACACTAAACACTTGTCAATAATTGAATAAAATTATATGGCAAAACACACTTTATGAGGTGGAGGTCTTAATGAGCAACAATGTTTCTATCTGCTGGGCTTTTTCAAGTTACTAAATCGGGAAGATCGCTTATGCACACAAATGCCCTCATACATAAAAAGATAAGGGTGTCGGTGACACACACACACACACACACACACACACACACACACACACACACACACACACACACACACACACACACACACACACAAATGCTCACATACAAATGTGCACACCTTTACACATATTTACAGCCACACACAAACGCAAACGAACAAGCACACAATACGTCAGAAGGTACCAGTAAAGCCCTAGTGAGAGAATAAAAAACATTAACTCTCTCTCTCTCTCTCTCTCTCTCTCTCTCACGTTGTCAGAGCAATTCCACTCCTGTCCCCTGATAATCTTGTTATTACTAATATAACGTGGTGCCAAGGTTATCAGAAGGCTAGGGGAGGACAGAAGAGATAAGAAGGGAGAGTAGGGGAGAAGAGAGAAGAGGAGAGGAGATTTGGGAAGAGGAAAAGAATAATGAGGCAAAGAGTAAAGGAGAGAAGAAGGAAAAAGAAGTGATGACATTAAAAAGGGACGGGCGGGAAAATGAACGGAGAAACGAAGCAGAGATTAAAATAAAGCTATACCAACTGAAGAATAGGGAGGAAAAAAAAAAAAAAAAACGCCTACTGAAAAGCGAACTTCATGGGGCAGATTCCAGGAAAAATGATACTGTTTAAATAATTATCGTTTCCTCATGGTCCGATACCATTTGTAACTCCCACTAGCACATATGCGGTAATAGTTGGTACACTTGATTCTCCCACTCCCTCTGTATCTCCGTCCCCATCCCCCATCTCCCTCTCTCTCCTTTTTTCCTCTCTCTCCTTTTTTCCTCTCTCTCTCTCTCTCTCTCTCTCTCTCTCTCTTGCCAGATATAGTATAACTCCCGTAGCTTCATGTCGTGTAGACTGTAATGAATAATTCATAGCAATGGGCATAATACTAAAGAAAAATCTCAGCGCTTTAATCACTAGGAAATATAGAAATAAAATTGCAATTATTCTGCTTGGCACCTACCGTATCTGAGGATACCAGCTTAGGAATTTCTGACACGTTTTGATACAGTGACAGCCACCATTAGCATTTAAAGAATGGGTTGATGGGAAACTCAACTTAACACATCCGGTTCCAAAGAACTATACGACAGTATTATATCTCTTAGCTGCCTCATGTTCTTTTTTTACCTCCACAGCCTCCCCCTTTATGAATTTTAAACTGTATTATTCCCTCCTTTGTACCAATCTTTATGTCGTTCTCTCTTATCAGTCATTTTCTATTAATGTTTTGTCCTTTCATACCATATTAGTTTCGCAGTTTTATCGAAAATCTGTAATTGAAGCCAGGCTTTTTATGGACCCTGTTTTTTACCCTCATTCACAGCGATGATCCGACATCGCTGCCTATTGTAGCACTAGAATTTTATTAATATTTATAGTATGCGTTACTTTAACCAGGGACAGATTGGCAGTCTCTCAACCATCAACATAAAGGTATGACAAGAAATTACCACTACAGGATGGTTCTAGCCACAAAGAACTTTACTGGACGATTTGGTGAGTCGTAGTATTGTCAATTAATAATGCCATTAAGATAAAGGAGATAACCTGGAGAATTATAAAAGTTCCGCAAGGTTAAATGAATGAATTTCACCTGTAAAAATGAGCTCATTGCATTAACCCTTGGGGAAAGTTTGATAGTTTTGGTCCGTCCTTAACTTGAGCTTGTTGTGTTCCAAAACACCCTCATACCCATAGAATCTTTCTAGCAATAAAAAAGGCGTATGGTATGTCAGTTTTCTGTAAGCATTCAGCCAACAGAAAAACACATTAGTTTAAATAATAGCACACGATAACGCACTGAAGGGAGTTTCATATATATATATATATATATATATATATATATATACACACACACACACACACACGCTGCTGACTGGGAATCGAACCCTGGACCTCTTAGATAGAAGTCAGGCACTGATACCACTCGACCACGGCGTGATAAAAACTGTGATAACTTTTTTTTTTTTTTTTTTTTTTACAAGCCAGGTAAATCAATTATGGGAGGATATATTTCAGTCACACTGCATTAGGATCATTTCACAGCCCCACGGAACTCGGCAATGACAGAGCAGTTTTATTCTATCACAGACACAACACGAGCGTCTTTAGATGTTGGAGAGACACACATTACAAGTGTGTGTACAAATATACTTGAACGCTCCTGACGTGGAGTCGAACCTTGGACCTCTTAGATAGAAGTCAGGCACTGATACCACTTGACCACGGCGTGATAAAAGCTGTGAGAACCTGATTTTTTTGACGAACCAGGTAACTCCATTATGGGAGGATATATTTCAATCACAACACAACGCGTGTAATGTTTGTCTCTCCAACATCTAAAGACGCTCGTGTTGTGTCCGGGATAGATTAAAACTGCTCTGTCATTGCAGAATTGCGTGGGGCTGTGAAATGATTCTAATGAGTTGCGACTGAAATAATATATGTCCTTCCATAATGGATTTACCTGGTTCGTCAAAAAAAAATCAGGTTGTCACAGCATTTACCACGCCGTGGTCGAGTGGTATCTGTGCTGACTTCTATCTAAGAGATCCAGGGTTCGATTCCCAGTCAGGAGCGTTCAAATATATTTGTACACACGCGTGTAATGTGTGTCTCCAACACACACATATATATATATATATATATATATATATATATATATATATATATATATATATATATATACAGTATATAATGCACTAAATGATGTTTCATCGTGCTGGAAATTTGTATTTCTGCACCAAAATGGCAACGCTGCCAGATACCCACTGCAACTACGGAGTACTAGCACCTTGGGCTAGTATTCAAAATGGTTTTGGGTTCTTTCGTAACATTTGTTGTTGTAGATTTTTCCACCTGACACAGGTCTGAGTGGAAGCAGGCCTATTGGCCCACCAGTGAAGAACTGGGTGGAGTTGACAAGGACTAGCTGGTGCTAGTCAGCACATTATTAAACTACAGGATGATACGGACGAGTTAGTCCAAGATGGCGACGTCATCGGCATGGCTCTGGCTCATCGCAAGCAGGCAGTCAATGTGCCGGTCCTCGAACTGCAGGCGGTTGAAATGCAGGCGGTTGAAAGAGTCAGCTACGTCTTGGAAGTTGGCCTCAAGAATTCGACCTTGGTACTTGAAGATCTCATCCCGCGAGAGAGACTCGAGGTGGGCACGAGTCTTGGCGGGAAGCGATGGAAGGCAGGCCAACACATGCTGACGTCGTTCGGCAGGTTTGGTGCAGGCAGGAGATGAAGACGCAGGATCATCAGTCTCTATTCATCAGGTGGGGTTGGCCTGGCTTTATTCCCCTTCTTGTTTTTCTTCTTGCACAGCTCACCATCAGCAGCAAGTGGTGGAGTCGGGGGGGAATCCTCTTCTTCCCGGTCGGTGGAAGGGACGGGAGAAGGAGCCCTTTCCTCGGCTACAGACGGCGGGCGGCGGGAATCGTCAGCGGGCGTTGGATCAGCTGTCTTGAGAGGCGGTGCAGTGGTGGTAGTGGCAGCAGCAGCAGTCGCTCTGTTGAGGGGAGCGTCTAGCTGCAGCTTTTTCTGTGGTGTTGTGCAGGGTTTGGGAGGCTGTAGCTTAAGGGCGTGATGCTCCTGACGAGGGGCAGGATGTACAACACAGGTGAAGCATTGTGGGATAACAATGCACGGAAGCCTGTTCTTCTCAAATATCTGTGGGAGAAGAACGAGCATCGCAGCCTTGTCACTGCCACAAAATGCCCACGCCATCAAGATGCACATGGTGACAATTGTGTCAATCTCCCCTGTACACCGAGGATCCCTGGGCTGGCAACCCCAGACCCCGAGGCACGGCCATACATGAGCAGAGCTCTGCACAGCTGAGCCACCGGCTCGGTGACATCAATAGCCTCGGGACCCTTCGGTGTCTGTAGGAGACAAAACACAACCTACTCGCCCTTGCACAACGAACACTTCCGGCCTCATGAAGTGGGAGCAACAATCCTCAGGTGATGTACAAATACACTGGCGCCGGTGTCCTGGAGCCGGAAGAACCCCTCCCCCTCCCCCACGTTGTACCACTTCACTGTGCCGGAGGTGGTCTGGGCCCCTGGCGACTAGAGAACTACATTGTCAGCCCCCCCTCAATAGGTCGAAGGCTGGAGAACAGGGTGTCGCAGGTCATGTTGCTGCCATCGCTGCCACACCAAGAGTGTGTGATTCATAACACTTCTTAGATAGCGATTTTTTTTTTTTTTTGTACATTACTCATCAACATCCTCGTTTATAACTTTTATGAAAACTATGTTAATTCTTAAAGCCTTTAAGTACTGTAAATACAGTAATAATGAGTCAAACAAATGGCTCAGTAAGCGGTGATACGAAGCCTCCGATGCCACTATGAATACGGGCTTAAGGTTCAGCAGATCAGGGATACCAACCTGGCACGTTAACTTAAGAGTTGGTTTTCAGATCTCTCATCCGGTGTGTCATATTTTATCATGCTAAGAGAGTGCCAATAATTTTTTTAGTGAGTGTGACCATCATCCACTCACTTGATGTAGTGCTGCCTACTTCTTTAGCTTTTATCATTCTTTTTCTGTGCCTGCCCTCCTCTCTTCCTATTTCTCCTATCTTTCCTTCACTTCTTATTCCTTTTCTTTCCTTTACAGGTGGCTTTACATTGAGTGACAAGCCAAATGGTTTCCTGTAAGCCAAGAAACCATTTACAACGCTGGGTAGTAACCATATAACCAAACCATACGTGCTTCCTACGTGTCAACAAGTGGGTTGGTGGAGGGTTGGTGCCCCTCCCTGTAAAACAACTAACTCAGTGTCAAATGGCCACCCTTTACGGGATTATGGCGTCTGGCAATAGATAGATAGATAGTCTTGGTCATCAGGCTTTATGAAATACGAAAGAAGGAAATTGACCACTGTAACAAAGTGGCAGTATTGATGCTAATAACCATGAAACTGAACTGCGAGAAAATGCAAAAGGAAGTAGCGAGAAGGAACATTTCGCCCATCAACTAATCCAAGGGTCCAACATTGGAATTTGCATTGTGACCCTGAACTTAGACTGACTGTTGGCAAAATCGAAGTATTACATCTTTGCCTGACCCTTAACCCATCTACTAAGTTTGTTGCAAATCTAACCAAAACGGTTTAGGTGACCTGATCCATTAACTTTGATCTCTAACCTGTTGTCAAAATAAAATTCTTTCTTTTTGACTAACACTCAGTCATTCCACTAAACTTAGTCAGAATCAAATCCGTTCATCCGTGCTTTACCCAAAACCTTCCCACAAACTTTGATTCAAGTCGGACCATGGCTAATGGAGTTGACCTTGACATTTAACCTTTCTCTGTGGCGTTCTTATTTAATTAACTGTTTTCATTATCCAATTAATCACTCTTCGCCTTATCCGCAGCCATCTAGAAAGTTAGGTTTAAATTGTATTAAAATTGTTTAAGTTAACCTCGTTATGAGACCACAGCTGACCAAGTGTACTGCAAAACTATGGATCAGCCCCTTGGCTCTAAGCAACTCCACCACATTTGCTCCTGATCACAAGATTGCTTCTCTTATTAGTCTCGCACAAAGTCACAAGGGCCAAACTTTCATCTTGCTTTATTTTCTTGGGCTTTGACTGGATTTCTCAGAACTGACTAAATAATTCTTGACCTATTCTCAGACCTTGTGGCAAGTTTAATCAAAATCGGATGAAAATGTTTACGTTGATTGATGAAACTCATTGACCTATTATGCTGAAAAACAACGGGTCGCTTCCTTGGCTGTCCCTCAACCTTTCCACCAAGTCCGGTTATAATCGGACCTCAGTTATTTGAGTTATTT